>NW_017193435.1:0-9814 GCF_001704415.2 Capra hircus
GATTTTTTGGTTCATTTTTTGGGTCAATGCTTGCTGCCAAATTTTCCTATCCTTTATTTTTAGATATAGTTGGTATATAGAAAAACAAGTAGTAAACCTGGTATTAGCAACATTAGATCTTTGAGTTAAGTACCTTCTTTGTTATATCCCACTGCACCTTTGTTCTATAGAGATGTAACTTTAATGCTTTAAGGAGATGCAGATTAAAAAAAAAAAAACACTTCAGGGGAAAAAAAATTCATTAAGGAAGAGAGCCAAAAAGTGTTAACAAGTCTCTTGCCAAAAGATAATGTAAATCACCTGAGACCTTTTGTATACAAAATGATATACGGAAAGAATCTGGGTTGCGAACGCTACATAATTTTGTGTTACCCATTGATCTCCGTGTTTTATCAAAAGTATAAAAGGCCTTCTGAACAATAAAGGATGGGGCCAGTTTCTCGAACTAGTCTCTCGGCCTGGTTTCTTGGGACTCTGGCTCCCCCCATGTCTCTCTCTCTCTCTTCTTCTCTCCCTCCCTCTCTCTGCTCTTTTACTTTAACTTCAGGCTGAATCTCCATCTGGGGCGCGGAGGCTCGCCAGTCTACTTACTTGCCCCAGCTGTTAAGACCCGCACGAAAGGAAGCTTAAGGCGAGGCACCCTTAGATATTCAAGCGGGCGCCGGTGGCCCAACGTACATGGTGCAAATTCCTTGTCTGGAATTTTATTGGCCTTCCGCGTAAACCAAGCTATTCAGCCCTCTTCCTCCACTTAATCTTCTACTACACTATAGTTTCTTAATCTAATCTTACATTAATAAACAAACAAGTCTTTCCACGCCAACGCCGTCCACCTTTCGAATTCCCTGGATCCACCGGGGCTGGACCCCGGCAAGTGGTGCCCGGAACAGGCTATTCGAAGGTAGGTTCCTCGGAGCAAAAGCTCCCCCGGAGCACTCTCTGTTGCTCCCCCGGAGCACTCTCTGTTGCTCCCCGGAGTGACTTAGTCACTCCCCCCGGAGTACTTTCGGGTACTCCCCCAGTGTTGAGTGTTCGGGACGGCTAGGACCCCACTCAGGGTGCCGCGGACCCCCTGTAGGATAGACAGGGTGAGGACGAGTGGGAAGTGTTCAAGGGTTTACGAGAAACCTGGTGCTCTAGAGGTTGAAAAGAAACCTGCTATCTTAGGGTTTAAAACAAAACCCCCCTTGGCTAAGGTAAAACCTTTTTGTCAAGGCAGACTTTTCTATAACTCTTAATTTTCTGACACGGGTAACAATGACTCAAAACCAATGACACCTCTTTATACAAAGTAATTTTGTAACTGTTAAACAAAAAAGATAAATTAAAGATTAAAAGGCTAGTGTTACGAGACCAATGTCCTTGGTTTCCCAGAAAAGAGAATTTAGATACTTGGATAAAGGTAATAAAACAGCTAAAAACTAATTATACTTTGCATGGGCCTGTAAATGCTTTTGCTCTGTAAAATATTATTTACAAATGTTCTGGACCCCCGTCATGAGGCTGTTAGTTAAGATAGCCTATGGGAGAGACTATAGCAGTGGATCGTAGTGGGTCTCCACCTATTACGCAGATCATATTTTCTGCATTGGCAAACAAAAGGAGAGAGACTGTACTCTTCCTCCCGAGGAAGAGGGTGCTTATAGGACGGCAGCGGCCGAGCGCCCTGGAGAGCCCCCTCCCCCTCTACACAAACCAAACCTTTAAAAAAGTTGTCTTATTTAAGGCGACCACTGCAACCTCTGCTTGCGCCTTCCCAGGGCTTAAGAAACTCCCCACTTTATATCCAAAAGCCTCCCAGAACATTGCTTAAGTTTGAAAACGATAGTGACAATATTTTTCGAGGCAAAAGAGCTTTTAAAACAGAGCTTGCTCCTTGCATAAAATCCCCTCAGGAGGGGGCCTCACCCAACAAAAAAAAAAAAAAAGAAAAAGGAAGAAAAACAGGAAAAAAAAGAAAAATATTCGTAATAAAAAGGACTTTACAAATGCAAAATGTTTCTCTTGAGGCCAAATAGAACATTTTTTGCCAAAATGTCTTGCTAAACAGAGATAACAAGCCGTACCAAACAACCCCAGGTAGCTCAGGCCTGGACCTCAGTTCCACCACCTTAATAATAATAGCTCCTGACTCAGATTCCAGTGGCTAGTCCCCTGCCTGAGGACATTGTAAGACTTGTGCTGGGGCATAGCTTGCTTTCTTTTCAAAAAATTTCGGTAGTGTCTTGTGTAGTAAATTCTGATTATACTAAAAAAATTGAAGTTTTGATATCGCCACCTGCTAAAACTGTGCAATTAAAATTAAAAAATAGCACAGCTTTTGCTTTTTACCTTATTACCAGACAGAAAAACCAGACAAAAAAAGCCCCAGAGGATCTAGATCTAGCTTTTTGGGTGCAAAAAATTGCAGCTTCTAGGCCTTTAAAAGATTTTTTAAAGATATAAAATGTCATGGCTGTTAGACAATAGACAAACGTTTCTTACATTGCTGAGAGACTAGCGCAGCTCCTGGCCAACATATACTACTGAAAAGGAGTTGGTGGGATTAGAAAAGGTGGTATGCAGGATAAAAATGCTATAGAGTAAGAGGTGAGAGAGAGTTTAAAACCTTGGTGAATAGTGAGCTCCCCGTTGCTGGAAGTATTCAAGCTAAGATTAAATGGTTACTTGTCATCTAAAAGGCTATAGACCAGATTTGGGTTATAAAAAGATCATTAAAAAAGCTTTTCTTGCTTCTTATATTTGGGTCTGCCAAAAGTTTTAAAACTGATAATGTCCTTTTAAAGCTGCTGAGAGATTGTTTACTAACTTTAAATGATTTCCAAAAATTATTAGGTGATATTAATTGGATATGCCCACATTTAAAACTGACTTTTGTAGATTTAAAGCCTTTTGTTTGATTGCTGAAAAATAACAATCCTAATCCCAGTTCTAAGAAAAAGTTGACTAGTGTGACACAGTTGGCTTTCGTTAAAGTGAATGAGGCTTTAAATGATCAGTTAATTAAGATTAATATTGCCAAAAAAAGGAGATTAAATTATTCTTGCCACAAAATGTATACCTACAGGATGCTTGTGACAAGAAGGCCCATTGGTTCCATCTAATGACCCCCCAAAAAATAGTTTTATCTTATCCCAACTTGGTGGAACAATGGCCTCTGCCTAAGAAAAAAATTACTGCCATATTAATTTAAAAGATTAATTCAAGCATACTGATTTATTAAATTGTTTAGTAAAGAGCCATCAAAAATTGTAATTCCATATAACAAAAAACAACTTGATGCTTTTCAAATGTTTGATGATTGGCAGATTGCTATAGGAAATTCTTGTGATCAGATCTTGCATCATTTACCCTCACGTGCTTTGTTAATTCAAAAATTAAAAAAGGAGAAATTAAGTATAGTTTTCCCCCATCAGATTTTACAACATGTTCTCTTTGTAATAAGTTAAATGCTGATTCGTTTGGAACAGTAAAATAAGAAGCCATTGGTAAAGCAAAAAGATCTCCAGATAACAAAAAGATCCCGACCCAGAATTTGCTGCGGGTCGAGGAAGTGTTTATATTTTTTCCACAGGGTGCAGATTCATCAATTTGGATCCCGGACAGACTGATTCGCCACAAAAGAAAAAGGGAACTTCTCTGCCGCCACCGCCGCGGGAAACAGCCGATGCACCAAAAGCTGCGGGCGGGGCCAGCCTGACTGATGGAACCCAGTGCACCGCACTCGCAGCCCCGTAACAGCGCCAGTGTCAGAGGGCGGGGTGAAGGCCGCTGCTCCCACCGGCAGAAGAGACAAAAGAAACATCAAGATCCCGGCGGGACTAACAGCTGCTGCAGCGCAAACTCCAACCAGAAAATGACTCTATTTACTCTATTTTGGCTTGTCTATCCTCTCCTTATGTTCTTCTTTTCATCAATGATTCCAGAAAACTTAAGGTACCTAATGTAGCGACTTGTGAACCATGGATGTTTTCATCTTGTTTAACTCCTCAAAGTAATGTCTGCTCTTTTGTGGTTTTAAAGATGTCCTGTAACTGTAACAACTTATTGATATGATAATTATGTTCTTGCTGTGTTACAATAACTGTTATTGTTACTATGGCAGCGGTCATTGACTCAACAAGTGTAAATGCCCAATATGTTAAAAAATCAAGTTTTAGGTGTTTTGGAACAGCTCAGATATTAGTTTAGACTTAGGGAAACTGCATAACCAGATTCAGACCTTGGAACACTCCCGATTAGATTTTACCACCGCAGGAGAAGCCAATGACTTTTTCCACACTTTCTCTAACTTCATTTCTGGAAAGACTATTCTGTCTACTCTTTATAATCTTGCTCCTCGTAATCATTCTTCCCTGTATTGTCTAGATTCTTCGGCAGAGCATTCGGAATCTCGCGACCGAACTGCACCTGATTTTAAACATAAATAATTAATTATTTAAAATAAAAAAGGGTGAGATGCTGGGAGCCAGTGTGAGGAATCCCGCCCGTGACAAGGTCATGAGGAAAGAAGCTGACATACGCAAGGCGTGCTCAGACTTCAGGGATCCCTCTGGAAATTCCTAAGCACGTACCCCAACAAAAATCTGCCGGCTTTTGTGCTCTGCTTTTCCACTCTTCTGACATTTTCTGGAAAAAGTCAAATCAGGGCTTTAGTCTTCTGCATTTGAAAGAGTGTTTCAATCCAAAAACCCCTCCGATGGCTTTCTAGCCTGCCTGCAGGACTCGTACAGCTGCGCATGTCATTGTTTGAGGCCTCCTGACCGCAGGAGGCACAGGAAGCTTAAAACATCCTAGGAATGTAGGAGCTTCCGAGGAGTCAAAATCTTTAGAATAGGACTGATTAATGGTTTCACTTTTTGGGTCAATGCTTGCTGCCAAATTTTCATATCCTTTATTTTTAGATATAGTTGGTATATAGAAAAACAAGTAGTAGATCCTGGTATTAGCAACATTAGATCTTTGAGTTAAGTACCTTCTTTGTTATATCCCACTGCACCTTTGTTCTATAGAGATGTAACATTAATGCTTTAAGGAGATGCAGATTAAAAAAAAAAAAAACTTCAGGGGAAACAAAATTAACATTCATTAAGGAAGAGAGCCAAAAAGTGTTAACAAGCCTCTTGGCCAAAAGATAATGTAAATCACCTGAAACCTTTTCTATACAAAATGATATACGGAAAGAATCTGGGTTGCGAACGCTACATAATTTTGTGTTACCCATTGATCTCCGTGTTTTATCAAAAGTATAAAAGGCCTTCTGAACAATAAAGGATGGGGGCCAGTTTCTCGGACCAGTTTCTCGAACTAGTCTCTCGGCCTGGTTTCTTGGGACTCTGGCTCCCCCCATATCTCTCTCTCTCTCTTCTTCTCTCCCCTTCCCTCTCTCTGCTCTTTACTTTAACTTCAGGCTGAATCTCCATCTGGGGCGCCGGAGGCTCGCCAGGTCTACTTACTTGCCCCGGCTGTTAAGACCCGCACGAAAGGGAGCTTAAGGCGAGGCACCCTTAGATATTCAAGCGGGCGCCGGTGGCCCAACGTAGGTGGTGCAAATTCCTTGTCTGGAATTTTATTGGCCTTCCGCGTAAACCAAGCTATTCAGCCCTCTTCCTCCACTTAATCTTCTTACTACACTATAGTTTCTTAATCTAATCTTACATTAATGAACAAACAAGTCTTTCCACGCCAACGCCGTCCACCCTTCGAATTCCCTGGATCCACCGGGGCTGGACCCTGGCAGGCACCGACTCCACACAAGGTCTTAGGCCCTGGCATCGACGGGAGAGGAATCGCGAGAGGACCCCGGGGAACTCGCATGGGGACTGGCCTTTCCTGAGGCCACCAGAGCGGGTCCCAGTGGTCCCCGTCGTAAGGCGAGAGCACGTACCGCAACTCGAAAAAATCCAGGAGATTCTCCCCTCCAGGGGAGATGAGGCCCATTTCCGCTAAGGCGTCTCGACTCTAAACACACCTAACCTCTGGAATTCCAAAGGATCCTTCACACCCTTGCTGGACCTCAAGAAGTTCCCCAACATACCCGTCTCCACTCGAGAGGAAGCACGAGAGTCCCGGCCACATCCAGAGGAGCCCCGTTTCCGCCTCCAAGTTCGAGAGGAGGGATCCTTTTCCTGCGTGGTCGGGAAAGAATTCCCAGCGTTCCCGTCGCATCTCAAGAGGAGGCGCTGTCCACAGGAAAGGCGAGAGGAACTCCAGGGTCGTGCCACAATTCCCAGAGTCCCCCAGATGTCTCAGTCCATTCCAGGGAAACCTGTTTTCCCTGCACTGCCTCGACTTTCAAGCCGAGGAACGACTCACACCACGGTGGCGCGTGGGACAACCCTGTGGGAAAGCCTCGTGGGAAAGCCTCGAGGGAAAGCCACAGATCCCTTGATTCACGTGAAGGGAACCATGACACTGCTGCTGCAGCTCGGGAGGAAAGCGCACGTGCATGCCCCCACTCGAGACGAGGACTGACTCCCCTGGGGAGACTCCAGAAGTACTCCAAGATCCATGTCAGCACTCGAGAGGATTCCTCAGTTTCCGGCACCGACTCCACACAAGGTCTTAGGCCCCGGCACCGACGGGAGAGGAATCCCGAGATGCCCCCGAGCAACTCGCATGGGGACTGGCCTTACCTGAGGCCACCAGATAGGGTCCCTGAGTTCCCCGTCCTAAGTCCGAAGCACCTGCCGCAACTTGAGAAAAATCCAGGAGGTTCTCCCCTCCAGGCGAGGTGAGGCTCCTTTCTGCTGAGGCGTCTCGAGGCTAATCACACCTACCCTCTGGAACTTCCAAAGGGTCCTTCACACCCTTGCTGCAACTCAAGAAGTTCCCGGATATACCCGTCTCCACTCGAGAGGAAGCACGAGCGTCCCGCCCACATCCAGAGGAGCCCCGTTACCGCCTCCTAGCTCGAGAGGTGGTATCCTTTCCCTGCAGGGTCGGGAAAGAATTCCCGGCGTTCCCGTTGCATCTCAAGAGGAGGCGCACTCCACCTGAAAGGCGAGAGGGACTCCAAGGGTCGTGCCACCATTTCCAGAGTCCCCCAGATGTCTCAGTCCATTCCAGGGAAACCTGTTTTCCCTGCACTGCCTCGACTTTCAAGCCGAGGATCGAATCACACCACGGTGGCACGTGGGACAGCCCTGTGGGAAAGCCTCGTGGGAAAGCCTCGTGGGAAAGCCTCGAGGGAAAGCCACAGATCCTTGATCCACGGGAAGGGAAGCGTGACACTGCTGCTACAGCTCGGAGGAAAGCACACGTGCATGCCCCCACTCGAGACGAGGACTGACTCCCCTGGGGCGATTCAAGAAGTACCCCAAGATCCATGTCAGCACTGGAGAGGAATCCTCAGGTTCCGGCACCGACACCGCACAAGGTCTTAGGCCTGGGCATCGATGGGAGAGGAAACCCGTAAGGCCCCGCAGCAACTCGCATGGGGACTGGCCTTTCCTGAGGCCACCAGAGCGGTCCCTGAGGACCCCGTCGTAAGTCGAGAGAGCCTGCCGCAACTCGAGAAAATCCAGCAGGTTCTCCCTTTCAGGCGAGATGATTCCCATTTCTGCTCAGACGTCTCGAGGCTAATCACACCTAACATCTGGAAGTTCCAAAGGGTCCTTCACACCCTTTCTGCAACTCAAAAAGTTCCCCGACATACCAGTTTCCACTCGAGAGGAATCACCGAGAGTCCCGCCCACATCCAGAGGAGCCCCGTTTTGGCCTCATAGCTCGAAGGAGGGATCCTTTCCCTACGTCGTCGGGAAAGATTTCCCGGTGTTCCCGTCACATCTCAAGATGGGCGCTCTCACAGGAAAGCGAGAGGAACTCCAGGGTCGTGCCACCATTCCCAGATCCCCCAGATGTCTCAGTCCATTCCACGGAAGCTTGATTTCCCGGCACTGCCTCGACTTTCAAGCCGAGGATCGACTGACACCACGGTGGCACGTGGGACATCACTGTGGGAAAGCCTCGTGGGAAAGCCTGGTGGGAAAGCGTCATGGGAAAGCCTCGTGGAAAGCCTCGAGGGAAAGCCACTGCATCCTAGGATACACGGGAAGGGAAGCGTGACACTGCTGCTACAGCTCGGGAGGAAGCGCACGTGCATGCCCCCACTCGAGACGAAAAACTGGACTCCCCTGGGGAGAATCCAGAAGTACCCCAAGATCCATGTCAGAACTGGAGAGGAATTCTCAGTTTCCGACACCGACTCCACACAAGGTCTTAGGCACCGGCATCGATGGGAGAGGAATCCTGAGAGGGCCCGAGCAAATCGCATGGGGACTGGCCTTTCCTGAGGCCACCAGAGCGGGTCCCTGAGGTCCCCGTAGTAATTCGAGAGCACCTGCTGGAACTTGAGAAAATCCAGGAGGTTCTCCCTTCTTGGCGAGATGAGGCCCATTTCCACTGAGTTTTCTCAAGGCTAATCACACCTAACCTCTGGAACTTCCAAAGCGTCCTTCACACCCTTTCTGCAATTCAAGAAGATACCCAACATACCAGTCTCCACTCGAGAGGAAGAACGAGAGTCCCGCCCACATCCAGAGGAGTCCCGTTTCCGACTCCTAGCTCGAGAGGAGGGATCCTTTCCCTGCGTGGTCGGGAAAGAATTCCCGGTTTCCCGTCGCATCTCAAGAGGGGGCGCTCTCCACAGGAAAGGCGAGAGGAACTCCAGGGTCGTGCCACCATTCCCAGAGTCCCACAGATGTCTTCATCCATTCCACGGAAACCTGTTTTCCCTGCACAGCCTCGACTTTCAAGAAGAGGATCGACTCACACCACGGCGGCACGTGGGACAGCCCTGTGGAAAGATCGTGGGAAAGCCTCGTGGGAAAGCCTCGTGAGGAAGCCTCGAGGGAAAGCCACTGATCCCTTGATCCACGCGACGGGAGCATGACACTGCTGCTACAACTCGGGAAGAAAGCGCAGGTGCATGCCCCCACTCGAGACGAGGACTGACTCCCCTGGGGAGGCTCCAGACGTACCCCAAGATCCATGTCAGCACTGGAGAGGAATCCTCAGGTTCCGGCACCGACTCCACATAAGGTCTTAGGCCCCGGCATCGACGGGAGAGGAATCCCGAGAGGCCCCCGAGCAACTCGCTTGGGGACTGGCCTTTCCTGAGGCCACGAGAGCGGGTCCGTGAGGTCCCCGTCGTAAGTCGAGAGCACCTGCCACAACTCGAGAAAATCCAGGAGGTTCTCCCCTCCAGGCGAGGTGAGGCTCCTTTCTGCTGAGGCGTCTCGAGGCTAATCACCTACCCTCTGGAACTTCCAAAGGGTCCTTCACACCCTTGCTGCAACTCAAGAAGTTCCCGGATATACCCGTCTCCACTCGAGAGGAAGCACGTGAGTCCCGCCCACATCCAGAGGAGCCCCGTTACCGCCTCCTAGCTCGAGAGGTGGTATCCTTTCCCTGCAGGGGTCGGGAAAGAATTCCCGGCGTTCCCGTTGCATCTCAAGAGGAGGCGCTCTCCACCTGAAAGGCGAGAGGGACTCAAGGTTCGTGCCACCATTTCCAGAGTACCGCAGATGTCTCAGTCCATTCCAGGGAAACCTGTTTCCCTGCACTGCCTCGACTTTCAAGCCGAGGATCGAATCACACCACGGTGGCACGTAGGACAGCCCTGTGGGAAAGCCTCGAGGGAAAGCCACAGATGCCTTGATCCACGGGAAAGGAAGCGTGACACTGCTGCTACAGCTCGGAGGAAAGCACACGTGCATTCCCCCACTCGAGACGAGGACTGACTCCCCTGGGGCGATTCCAGAAGTACCCCAAGATCCATGTCAGCACTGGAGAGGAATCCTCAGGTTCCGGC
>NW_017193436.1:0-9813 GCF_001704415.2 Capra hircus
GAGCCTTGCGCAGACTTGCCTTGCTTTAAGGCTCCCTCCCCAGGAAGGAGCAGGCTGTGTGAGGCTCGGAAACGCCACTGGCCTTTCCTGGCTTCAGCTCTACCCTGCCTTGCCTTTGCACTTAGGTCCCAGCGTCCTTGAGGAGGGCTTAGGGGCTGGTGGGTTGCACACTGCCAAGGGCTCCAGCAGTGAAAGCTCTGTCAGAGGGGAAGCGAAAGGCAACAGCAGGGCTCCTTCAGCGGTTCCTTGGCCCGCCAGACAAAGCTCCGCACGGAGAGCACCAGGTTCCAAGGGCCCCTGGCTGGGTTTTGCATCCCACACTCCCAGAGGCTGACTCCGTGGGTGCCTAGAAAGTGTGTTGAGAGACGTAGGTTCCCTAGCACTCTCCTCCCCAGCAGAGACATGTGCAGGTGGTTGGGGCCTGATCCTGCGTGTCTGGGTTCCCGCCCACAGCCTCAACTCAGGGGAAGCAGCCCCTGAGGCAAGACCTGCTGGAGGAGCCCTGCGCGCCCGCCTGATAGGCGAGAGCACAGCCAGCAGTGTAGCGAGCCTCCTCGGAGAAGAGGAGGCAGCCGAGCCCAGTCAAGAGGAAAGCCCTGCTTGCACGGAGCTAAGTGGGCCTCCAGTACGGCAGAGCTCTAGCTCTGCTCAGAGCCCCGATCTGGCAGAGTTTCTGGCGCGAGGCTGCTCGCCGGGGGCTCGCCTTGCCCAGACTTGCCTTGCTTTTAGGCTCCCTCCCCAGGAAGGAGCTGTCTGAGCGAGCCTGGGAGACGCCACTGGTGCCTTCCTTGCCTCAGCTCCAATCCTGCCTTGCCTTTGCACATAGGTGCCAGGCGTGGTTGGGGAGGGCTTAGGGGGTGGTGGTTGCACACTGCCAAGGGCTTCAGCAGTGAGAGCTCTGTCAGAGGGAAGGGAAGGGCAACTGCAGGGCTCCTCCAGCGGTTTCTAGGCCGCCTAGAATCAGCGCCGCACCGGAGAGCACCAGGCTCCCAGGGCCCCTGGCTGGGGTTTTCAGCCCCGCACACACGGAGGCTGATTCCTTGGGTGCCCAGAAAGTGTATGACAGACGTAGGTTCCCTAGCACTCTCCTCCCCAGCAGAGACATGTGCAGGTGGTTGGGGCCTGATCCTGCGTGTCTGGGTTCCTGCCCACAGCCCCAACTCAGGGGAAGCAGCCCCTGAGGCAAGACCTGCTGGAGGAGCCCTGCGCCCCCGCCTGATAGGCGAGTGCACAGCCAGCAGGGAAGCGAGCCTCCTCGGGGGAAGAGGAGGCAGCCCAGCCCCGTCAAGTTGAAAGCCCTGCTTGCACGGAGCTAAGTGCGCCTCCAGTACGGCAGAGCTCTAGCTCTGCTCAGAGCCCCGATCTGGCAGAGTTCCTGGCGCGAGGCTGCTCTGCCGGGGGCTAGCCTTGCCCAGACTTGCCTTGCTTTTAGGCTGCCTCTCCAGGAAGGAGCAGGCAGCAGGAGCCTGGGAGTCGCCACTGGCGCCTTTCTTGCCTCAGCTCCAATCCTGCCTTGCCTTTGCACTTAGGTCCCAGTCCTCCTTAAGGAGAGCTTAGGGGCTGGTGGGTTGCACACTGCCAAGGGCTCCAGCAGTGAGAATTCTGTCAGAGGGAAGGGAAGGGCAACTGCAGGGCTCCTCCAGCGGTTGCTTGGCCGCCCAGATTCAGCGCCACACGGAGAGCACCAGGCTCCCAGGGTCCCCTGGCTGGGGTTTTCAGCCCCGCACACACGGAGGCTGATTCCTTGGGTGCCCAGAAAGTGTATGACAGACGTAGGTTCCCTAGCACTCTCCTCCCCAGCAGAGACATGTGCAGGTGTTTGGGGCCTGATCCTGCGTGTCTGGGTTCCTGCCCACAGCCCCAACTCAGGGGAAGCAGCCCCTGAGGCAAGACCTGCTGGAGGAGCCCTGCGCCCCCGCCTGATAGGCGAGTGCACAGCCAGCAGGGAAGCGAGCCTCCTCGGGGGAAGAGGAGGCAGCAAGTCCCCGTCAAGCTGAAATCCCTGCTTACACGAAGCTAAGTGCGACTCCAGTACGGCAGATCTCTAGCTCTGTTCAGAGGCCCGATCTGGCAGAGTTCCTGGCACCAAGATGCTCTGCCATAGGCGAGCCTTGCGCAGACTTGCCTTGCTTTAAGGCTCCCTCCCCAGGAAGGAGCAGGCTGTGTGAGGCTCGGAAACGCCACTGGCGCCTTCCTGGCTTCAGCTCTACCCCTGCCTTGCCTTTGCACTTAGGTCCCAAGCGTCCTTGAGGAGGGCTTAGGGGCTGGTGGGTTGCACACTGCCAAGGGCTCCAGCAGTGAAAGCTCTGTCAGAGGGAAGCGAAGGGCAACAGCAGGGCTCCTTCAGCGGTTCCTTGGCCGCCCAGACAAAGCTCCGCACGGAGAGCACCAGGTTCCAAGGGCCCCTGGCTGGGTTTTGCATCCCCACACTCCCAGAGGCTGACTCCGTGGGTGCCTAGAAAGTGTGTGAGAGACGTAGGTTCCCTAGCACTCTCCTCCCCAGCAGAGACATGTGCAGGTGGTTGGGGCCTTATCCTGCGTGTCTGGGTTCCCGCCCACAGCCTCAACTCAGGGGAAGCAGCCCCTGAGGCAAGACCTGCTGGAGGAGCCCTGCGCGCCCGCCTGATAGGCGAGAGCACAGCCAGCAGTGTAGCGAGCCTCCTCGGGAGAAGAGGAGGCAGCCGAGCCCAGTCAAGAGGAAAGCCCTGCTTGCACGGAGCTAAGTGGGCCTCCAGTACGGCAGAGCTCTAGCTCTGCTCAGAGCCCCGATCTGGCAGAGTTTCTGGCGCGAGGCTGCTCGGCCGGGGGCTCGCCTTGCCCAGACTTGCCTTGCTTTTTAGGCTCCCTCCCCAGGAAGGAGCTGTCTGAGCGAGCCTGGGAGACGCCACTGGTGCCTTCCTTGCCTCAGCTCCAATCCTGCCTTGCCTTTGCACATTAGGTGCCAGGCGTCGTTGGGGAGGCTTAGGGGGTGGTGGGTTGCACACTGCCAAGGGCTTCAGCAGTGAGAGCTCTGTCAGAGGGAAGGGAAGGGCAACTGCAGGGCTCCTCCAGCGGTTTCTAGGCCGCCTAGATCAGCGCCGCACCGGAGAGCACCAGGCTCCCAGGGCCCCTGGCTGGGGTTTTCAGCCCCGCACACACGGAGGCTGATTCCTTGGGTGCCCAGAAAGTGTATGACAGACGTAGGTTCCCTAGCACTCTCCTCCCCAGCAGAGACATGTGCAGGTGTTTGGGGCCTGATCCTGCGTGTCTGGGTTCCTGCCCACAGCCCCAACTCAGGGGAAGCAGCCCCTGAGGCAAGACCTGCTGGAGGAGCCCTGCGCCCCCGCCTGATAGGCGAGTGCACAGCCAGCAGGGAAGCGAGCCTCCTCGGGGGAAGAGGAGGCAGCAAGTCCCCGTCAAGCTGAAATCCCTGCTTACACGAAGCTAAGTGCGACTCCAGTACGGCAGATCTCTAGCTCTGTTCAGAGGCCCGATCTGGCAGAGTTCCTGGCACCAAGATGCTCTGCCATAGGCGAGCCTTGCGCAGACTTGCCTTGCTTTAAGGCTCCCTCCCCAGGAAGGAGCAGGCTGTGTGAGGCTCGGAAACGCCACTGGCGCCTTCCTGGCTTCAGCTCTACCCCTGCCTTGCCTTTGCACTTAGGTCCCAAGCGTCCTTGAGGAGGGCTTAGGGGCTGGTGGGTTGCACACTGCCAAGGGCTCCAGCAGTGAGAAGCTCTGTCAGAGGGAAGCGAAGGGCAACAGCAGGGCTCCTCCAGCGGTTCCTTGGCCGCCCAGACAAAGCGTCCGCACCGGAGAGCACCAGGCTTCCAAGGGCCCCTGGCTGGGGTTTTGCAGCCCCACATCCACGGAGGCTGACTTCCTTGGGTGCCCTAGAAAGTGTGTGAGCAGACGTAGGTTCCCTAGCACTCTCCTCCCCAGCAGAGACATGTGCAGGTGGTTTGGGGCCTGATCCTGCGTGTCTGGGTTCCTGCCCACAGCCCCAACTCAGGGGAAGCAGCCCCTGAGGCAAGACCTGCTGGAGGAGCCCTGCGCCCCCGCCTGATAGGCGAGATGCACAGCCAGCAGGGTAGCGAGCCTCCTCGGGGAGAAGAGGAGGCAGCCGAGCCCCAGTCAAGAGGAAAGCCCTGCTTGCACGGAGCTAAGTGCGCCTCCAGTACGGCAGAGCTCTAGCTCTGCTCAGAGCCCCGATCTGGCAGAGTTCCTGGCGCGAGGCTGCTCTGCCGGGGGCTAGCCTTGCCCAGACTTGCCTTGCTTTTAGGCTGCCTCTCCAGGAAGGAGCAGGCAGCAGGAGCCTGGGAGTCGCCACTGGCGCCTTTCTTGCCTCAGCTCCAATCCTGCCTTGCCTTTGCACTTAGGTCCCAGTCCTCCTTAAGGAGAGCTTAGGGGCTGGTGGGTTGCACACTGCCAAGGGCTCCAGCAGTGAGAATTCTGTCAGAGGGAAGGGAAGGGCAACTGCAGGGCTCCTCCAGCGGTTGCTTGGCCGCCCAGATCAGCGCCACACGGAGAGCACCAGGCTCCCAGGCCCCTGGCTGGGGTTTTCAGCCCCGCACACACGGAGGCTGATTCCTTGGGTGCCCAGAAAGTGTATGACAGACGTAGGTTCCCTAGCACTCTCCTCCCCAGCAGAGACATGTGCAGGTGTTTGGGGCCTGATCCTGCGTGTCTGGGTTCCTGCCCACAGCCCCAACTCAGGGGAAGCAGCCCCTGAGGCAAGACCTGCTGGAGGAGCCCTGCGCCCCCGCCTGATAGGCGAGTGCACAGCCAGCAGGGAAGCGAGCCTCCTCGGGGGAAGAGGAGGCAGCAAGTCCCCGTCAAGCTGAAATCCCTGCTTACACGAAGCTAAGTGCGACTCCAGTACGGCAGATCTCTAGCTCTGTTCAGAGGCCCGATCTGGCAGAGTTCCTGGCACCAAGATGCTCTGCCATAGGCGAGCCTTGCGCAGACTTGCCTTGCTTTAAGGCTCCCTCCCCAGGAAGGAGCAGGCTGTGTGAGGCTCGGAAACGCCACTGGCGCCTTCCTGGCTTCAGCTCTACCCCTGCCTTGCCTTTGCACTTAGGTCCCAAGCGTCCTTGAGGAGGGCTTAGGGGCTGGTGGGTTGCACACTGCCAAGGGCTCCAGCAGTGAAAGCTCTGTCAGAGGGAAGCGAAGGGCAACAGCAGGGCTCCTTCAGCGGTTCCTTGGCCGCCCAGACAAAGCTCCGCACGGAGAGCACCAGGTTCCAAGGGCCCCTGGCTGGGTTTTGCATCCCCACACTCCCAGAGGCTGACTCCGTGGGTGCCTAGAAAGTGTGTGAGAGACGTAGGTTCCCTAGCACTCTCCTCCCCAGCAGAGACATGTGCAGGTGGTTGGGGCCTTATCCTGCGTGTCTGGGTTCCCGCCCACAGCCTCAACTCAGGGGAAGCAGCCCCTGAGGCAAGACCTGCTGGAGGAGCCCTGCGCGCCCGCCTGATAGGCGAGAGCACAGCCAGCAGTGTAGCGAGCCTCCTCGGGAGAAGAGGAGGCAGCCGAGCCCAGTCAAGAGGAAAGCCCTGCTTGCACGGAGCTAAGTGGGCCTCCAGTACGGCAGAGCTCTAGCTCTGCTCAGAGCCCCGATCTGGCAGAGTTTCTGGCGCGAGGCTGCTCGGCCGGGGCTCGCCTTGCCCAGACTTGCCTTGCTTTTAGGCTCCCTCCCCAGGAAGGAGCTGTCTGAGCGAGCCTGGGAGACGCCACTGGTGCCTTCCTTGCCTCAGCTCCAATCCTGCCTTGCCTTTGCACATAGGTGCCAGGCGTCGTTGGGGAGGCTTAGGGGTGGTGGGTTGCACACTGCCAAGGGCTTCAGCAGTGAGAGCTCTGTCAGAGGGAAGGGAAGGGCAACTGCAGGGCTCCTCCAGCGGTTTCTAGGCCGCCTAGAATCAGCGCCGCACCGAGAGCACCAGGCTCCCAGGGCCCCTGGCTGGGGTTTTCAGCCCCGCACACACGGAGGCTGATTCCTTGGGTGCCCAGAAAGTGTATGACAGACGTAGGTTCCCTAGCACTCTCCTCCCCAGCAGAGACATGTGCAGGTGTTTGGGGCCTGATCCTGCGTGTCTGGGTTCCTGCCCACAGCCCCAACTCAGGGGAAGCAGCCCCTGAGGCAAGACCTGCTGGAGGAGCCCTGCGCCCCCGCCTGATAGGCGAGTGCACAGCCAGCAGGGAAGCGAGCCTCCTCGGGGGAAGAGGAGGCAGCAAGTCCCCGTCAAGCTGAAATCCCTGCTTACACGAAGCTAAGTGCGACTCCAGTACGGCAGATCTCTAGCTCTGTTCAGAGGCCCGATCTGGCAGAGTTCCTGGCACCAAGATGCTCTGCCATAGGCGAGCCTTGCGCAGACTTGCCTTGCTTTAAGGCTCCCTCCCCAGGAAGGAGCAGGCTGTGTGAGGCTCGGAAACGCCACTGGCGCCTTCCTGGCTTCAGCTCTACCCCTGCCTTGCCTTTGCACTTAGGTCCCAAGCGTCCTTGAGGAGGGCTTAGGGGCTGGTGGGTTGCACACTGCCAAGGGCTCCAGCAGTGAAAGCTCTGTCAGAGGGAAGCGAAGGGCAACAGCAGGGCTCCTTCAGCGGTTCCTTGGCCGCCCAGACAAAGCTCCGCACGGAGAGCACCAGGTTCCAAGGGCCCCTGGCTGGGTTTTGCATCCCCACACTCCCAGAGGCTGACTCCGTGGGTGCCTAGAAAGTGTGTGAGAGACGTAGGTTCCCTAGCACTCTCCTCCCCAGCAGAGACATGTGCAGGTGGTTGGGGCCTGATCCTGCGTGTCTGGGTTCCGCCCACAGCCTCAACTCAGGGGAAGCAGCCCCTGAGGCAAGACCTGCTGGAGGAGCCCTGCGCGCCCGCCTGATAGGCGAGAGCACAGCCAGCAGTGGTAGCGAGCCTCCTCGGGGAGAAGAGGAGGCAGCCGAGCCCAGTCAAGTGGAAAGCCCTGCTTGCACGGAGCTAAGTGCGCCTCCAGTACGGCAGAGCTCTAGCTCTGCTCAGAGCCCCGATCTGGCAGAGTTTCTGGCGCGAGGCTGCTCGGCCGGGGGCTCGCCTTGCCCAGACTTGCCTTGCTTTTAGGCTCCCTCCCCAGGAAGGAGCATGTCTGAGCGAGCCTGGGAGACGCCACTGGCTGCCTTTCCTTGCCTCAGCTCCAATCCTGCCTTGCCTTTGCACATAGGTGCCAGTCCGTCCGTTGGGGAGGCTTAGGGGCTGGTGGGTTGCACACTGCCAAGGGCTTCAGCAGTGAGAGCTCTGTCAGAGGGAAGGGAAGGGCAACTGCAGGGCTCCTCCAGCGGTTTCTTGGCCGCCTAGAATTCAGCGCCACACCGGAGAGCACCAGGCTCCCAGGGCCCCTGGCTGGGGTTTTCAGCCCCGCACACACGGAGGCTGATTCCTTGGGTGCCCAGAAAGTGTATGACAGACGTAGGTTCCCTAGCACTCTCCTCCCCAGCAGAGACATGTGCAGGTGTTTGGGGCCTGATCCTGCGTGTCTGGGTTCCTGCCCACAGCCCCAACTCAGGGGAAGCAGCCCCTGAGGCAAGACCTGCTGGAGGAGCCCTGCGCCCCGCCTGATAGGCGAGTGCACAGCCAGCAGGGAAGCGAGCCTCCTCGGGGGAAGAGGAGGCAGCAAGTCCCCGTCAAGCTGAAATCCCTGCTTACACGAAGCTAAGTGCGACTCCAGTACGGCAGATCTCTAGCTCTGTTCAGAGGCCCGATCTGGCAGAGTTCCTGGCACCAAGATGCTCTGCCATAGGCGAGCCTTGCGCAGACTTGCCTTGCTTTAAGGCTCCCTCCCCAGGAAGGAGCAGGCTGTGTGAGGCTCGGAAACGCCACTGGCGCCTTCCTGGCTTCAGCTCTACCCCTGCCTTGCCTTTGCACTTAGGTCCCAAGCGTCCTTGAGGAGGGCTTAGGGGCTGGTGGGTTGCACACTGCCAAGGGCTCCAGCAGTGAAAGCTCTGTCAGAGGGAAGCGAAGGGCAACAGCAGGGCTCCTTCAGCGGTTCCTTGGCCGCCCAGACAAAGCTCCGCACGGAGAGCACCAGGTTCCAAGGGCCCCTGGCTGGGTTTTGCATCCCCACACTCCCAGAGGCTGACTCCGTGGGTGCCTAGAAAGTGTGTGAGAGACGTAGGTTCCCTAGCACTCTCCTCCCCAGCAGAGACATGTGCAGGTGGTTGGGGCCTTATCCTGCGTGTCTGGGTTCCCGCCCACAGCCTCAACTCAGGGGAAGCAGCCCCTGAGGCAAGACCTGCTGGAGGAGCCCTGCGCGCCCGCCTGATAGGCGAGAGCACAGCCAGCAGTGTAGCGAGCCTCCTCGGGAGAAGAGGAGGCAGCCGAGCCCAGTCAAGAGGAAAGCCCTGCTTGCACGGAGCTAAGTGCGCCTCCAGTACGGCAGAGCTCTAGCTCTGCTCAGAGCCCCGATCTGGCAGAGTTTCTGGCGCGAGGCTGCTCGGCCGGGGGCTCGCCTTGCCCAGACTTGCCTTGCTTTTAGGCTCCCTCCCCAGGAAGGAGCTGTCTGAGCGAGCCTGGGAGACGCCACTGGTGCCTTCCTTGCCTCAGCTCCAATCCTGCCTTGCCTTTGCACATAGGTGCCAGGCGTCGGTTGGGGAGGGCTTAGGGGGTGGTGGGTTGCACACTGCCAAGGGCTTCAGCAGTGAGAGCTCTGTCAGAGGGAAGGGAAGGGCAACTGCAGGGCTCCTCCAGCGGTTTCTAGGCCGCCTAGAATCAGCGCCGCACCGGAGAGCACCAGGCTCCCAGGGCCCCTGGCTGGGGTTTTCAGCCCCGCACACACGGAGGCTGATTCCTTGGGTGCCCAGAAAGTGTATGACAGACGTAGGTTCCCTAGCACTCTCCTCCCCAGCAGAGACATGTGCAGGTGGTTTGGGGCCTGATCCTGCGTGTCTGGGTTCCTGCCCACAGCCCCAACTCAGGGGAAGCAGCCCCTGAGGCAAGACCTGCTGGAGGAGCCTGCGCCCCCGCCTGATAGGCGAGTGCACAGCCAGCAGGGAAGCGAGCCTCCTCGGGGGAAGAGGAGGCAGCCCAGCCCCGTCAAGTTGAAAGCCCTGCTTGCACGGAGCTAAGTGCGCCTCCAGTACGGCAGAGCTCTAGCTCTGCTCAGAGCCCGATCTGGCAGAGTTCCTGGCGCCGAGGCTGCTCTGCCGGGGGCTAGCCTTGCCCAGACTTGCCTTGCTTTATAGGCTGCCTCTCCAGGAAGGAGCAGGCAGCAGGAGCCTGGAGTCGCCACTGGGCCCTTTCTTGCCTCAGCTCCAATCCTGCCTTGCCTTTGCACTTAGGTCCCAGTCCTCCTTAAGGAGAGCTTAGGGGCTGGTGGGTTGCACACTGCCAAGGGCTCCAGCAGTGAGAATTCTGTCAGAGGGAAGGGAAGGGCAACTGCAGGGCTCCTCCAGCGGTTGCTTGGCCGCCCAGATTCAGCGCCACACGGAGAGCACCAGGCTCCCAGGCCCCTGGCTGGTTTTCAGCCCCGCACACACGGAGGCTGATTCCTTGGGTGCCCAGAAAGTGTATGACAGACGTAGGTTCCCTAGCACTCTCCTCCCCAGCAGAGACATGTGCAGGTGTTTGGGGCCTGATCCTTGCGTGTCTGGGTTCCTGCCCACAGCCCCAACTCAGGGGAAGCAGCCCCTGAGGCAAAGACCTGCTGGAGGAGCCCTGCGCCCCCGCCTGATAGGCGAGTGCACAGCCAGCAGGGAAGCGAGCCTCCTCGGGGGAAGAGGAGCAGCAAGTCCCGTCAAGCTGAATGACTCGAAATTCCCTGCTTACAGCGAACGGTTAGTTCGACTCCAGTTTTACGGCAAAACTTGAAAATA
>NW_017193437.1:0-9813 GCF_001704415.2 Capra hircus
GCGTTGCTCGGGGCCTCTCGGATTCCTCTCCCGTCGATGCCGGGCCTGAGACCTTGTGTGGAGTCGTGTGCCGGAACTCAGGATTCCTCTCCAGTGCTGACATGGATCTTGGGTACTTCTGGAGTCTCCCCAGGGGGAGTCATTCCTCGTCGCGAGTGGGACATGCACGTGGTTTTCCTCCCGAGCTGTAGTAGCAGTGTCGCGCTTCCCTTCGCGTGGATCAAGGGATCTGTGGCTTTCCCTCGAGGCTTTCCCACTAGGCTTTCCCACGAGGCTTTTCACACAGAGCTCTCCCACGTGCACCGTGGTGTGAGTCGATGCTCGGTTTTTGAAAGTCGAGGCAGTGCAGGGACAAAAGTATTCCCTGGAATGGACTGAGACATCTGGGGGACTCTGGAATGGTGCACGACCCTGGAGTTCCTCTCGCCTTTCCTGTGGTTAGCGCCTCCTCTTGAGATGCGACGGAAAAGCCGGCAATTCTTTCCGAGACACGCAGTGAAAGGATCCTCCTCTCGAGGTAGGAGGCGTAACGGGGCTCCTCTGGATGTGGGCGGGATTCTCGAGCTTCCTCTCGAGTGGAGACGGTTATGTCGGGGAACTTCTTGAGTTGCAGCAAGGGTGTGAAGGACCCTTTGGAAGTTCCAGAGGTTAGGTGTGAATAGCCTCGAGACTCCTCAGCGGAATGGGCCTCATCTCGCCTGGAGGGGAGAACCTCCTGGATTTTCTCGAGTTGCGGCGGGTGCTCTCGTCTTATGATGGGGACGACAGGGACCCTCTTTGGTGGCCCCAGGAAAGGCCAGTTTCCATGCTAGTTGCATGGGGGCTCTCGGGATTCCTCTCCCGTCGATGCTGGGCCTAAGACTTGTGTGGAGTCATGCCGGAACCTGAGGATTCCTCTGCAGTGCAGACATGGATCTTGGGGTACTTCTGGAGTCCCCAGGGGAGTCAGTCCTCGTCTCGACTGGGGGCATGCACGTGCGCTTTCCTCCTGAGCTGTAGCAGCACTGTCGCGCTTCCCTTCGCATGGATCAAGGGATCTGTGGCTTTTCCTCGAGGCTTTCCACGAGGCTTTCCCAGAGGCTTTCCCACGAGGCTTTCCCACAGGGCTGTCCCACGAGACACCGTGATGTGAGTCGATCCTCGGCTAGAAAGTCGAGGCACTGCAGGGAAAACAGGTTTCCCCTGGAATGGACTGAGACATTTGGGGGCCTGGGAATGGTGGCACGACCCTGGAGTTCCTCTCGCCTTTCCTGTGGAGAGCGCCTCCTCTTGAGATGCGACAGGAACGCCGGGAATTCTTTCCCGACCACGCAGGGAAAGGATCCCTCTCTCGAGCTAGGAGGCGGAAACGGGGCTCCTCTGGATGTGGGCGGGACTCTCGTGCTCCCTCTCGAGTGAAGACGGGTACGTCGGGCAACTTCTTGAGTTGCAGCAAGGGTGTGAAGGACCCTTTGGAAGTTCCAGAGGTCCAGGTGTTGATTAGCCTCGAGACGCCTCAGCGGAAATGGGACTCATCTCGCCTGCAGGGAGAACCTCCTGGATTTTTACGAGTTGCGGCAGGAGCTCTCGTCTTACGACGGGGACCTCAGGGATCCGCTCTGGTGGCCTCAGGAAAGGCCAGTCCCCATGCGAGTTGTTCGGGGGCCTCTCGGGATTCCTCTCCCGTCGATGCTGGGGCCTAGGACCTTGTGTGGAGTCAGTGAGGGAACCTGAGGATTCCTCTCCAGTGCTGACATGGATCTTGGGGGTATTTCTGGAGTCCCCCAAAGGGAGTTAGGCCACGTCTCGAGTGGGGGCATGCACGTGCGCTTTCCTTCCGAGCTGTAGCAGCAGTGTCGCGCTTCCCTTCGCGTGGGTCAAGGGATCTTGGCTTTCTCGAGGCTTTACCACAGGGCTGTCCCACGTGCCACCATGGTGTGAGTCGATCCTCGCTTGAAAGTCGAGGCAGTGCAGGGAAAACAGGTTTCCCTGGAATGGACGGAGACATCCGGGAGACTCTGGGAATGTGGCACGACCCTAGAGTTCCTCTCGCCTTTCCTGTGGAGAGCGCCTCCTCTTGAGATGCGACGGGAACGCCGGGAATTCTTTCCAAACCACGCAGGGAAAGAATCCCTCCTCTTGAGCTCGGAGGGGGAAACGGGGCTCCTCTGGATGTGGGTGGAACTCTCGTGCTTCCTCTCGAGTGGAGACGGGTATGTCGGGGAACTTCTTGAGTTGCAGCAAGGGTGTGAAGGACCCTTTGGAAATTCCAGAGTTTAGGTGTGAATAGCCTCGAGACGCCTCAGCGGAAATGGGCCTCATCTCGCCTGGAGGGAGAACCTCCTGGATTTTCTCGAGTTGCGGCAGGTGCTCTCGGCTTACGACGGGGACCTCAGGGACCCGCTCTGGTGGCCTCAGGAAAGACCAGTCCCCATGCGAGTTGCTCGGGTGCCTCTGGGGATTCCTCTCCCGTCGATGCCGGGGCAAAAGACCTTGTGTGGAGTCGTTGCCGGAAACTGAGGATTCCTCTGCAGGTGCAGACATGGAACTTGGGGTACTTCTGGAGTTTCCCCAGGTGAGTCAGTCCTCGTCTCGAGTGGGGGCATGCACGTGCGCTTTCCTCCCGAGCTGTAGCAGCCAGTGTCACGCTTTCCTTCGCGTGGATCAAGGGATCAGGGGCTTTACCTCGAGGCTTTCCCACGAGGCTTTCCCTCGAGGCTTTTCCACAGGGCTGTTCCCACGTGCCACCGTGGTGTGAGTCGATCCTCGGCTTGAAAGTCGAGGCAGTGCTGGGAAAACAGCTTTCCCTGGAATGGACGGAGCCATCTGGAGGACTCTGGGAATGTGGCACGACCCTGGAGTTCCTCTCGCCATTCCTCTGGAGAGCGCCTCCTCTTGAGATGCGACGGGAATGCCGGAAAATCTTTCCCGACCACGCAGGGAAAGGATCCCTCCTCTTGAGCTCGGAGGGGGAAACTGGGCTCCTCTGGATGTGGGTGGAACTCTCGTTCTTCCTGTCGAGTGGAGACGTGTATGTCGGGGAACTTCTTGAGTTGCAGCAAGGGTGTGAAAGGACCCTTGGAAGTGCCAGAGGTTAGGTGTGAATAGCCTCGAGACGCCTCAGCCGGAAATGGGCCTCATCTCGCCTGGAGGGGAGAACCTCCTGGATTTTCTCGAGTTGAGGCAGGTGCTCTCGACTTACGACTGGGACCTCAGGGACCCGCTCTGGTGGCCTCAGGAAAGGCCAGTCCCCATGCGAGTAGTTCGGGGGTCTCTCGGGATTCCTCTCCCGTCGATGCTGGGGCCTAAGACCTTGTGTGGAGTCAGTGAAGGAACCTGAGGATTACTCTCCAGTGCCGACATGGATCTTGGGGTACTTTTGCAGTCTCACCAGGGTAGTCAGTTCTCGTCTCGAGTGGGGTCCTGCACGTGCGCTTCCCCCCGACCTGTAGCAGCAGTGTCGCGCTTCCCTTAGCGTGGATCAAGGGATCTGTGTCTTTCCCTCGAGGCTTTCCCAAGAGGCTTTCCCACAGGGCTGTCCCACGTGCCACCGTGGTGTGAGTCGATCCTCGGCTTGAAAGTCGAGGCAGTGCAGGGAAAACAGGTTTCCCTGGAATGGACTGAGACATCTCGGGGGACTCTGGGAATGGTGGCACGACCCTGGAGTTCCTCTCGGCTTTCCGGTGGAGAGCGCCTCCTCCCGAGATGCGACCGGGAACGCCGGGAATTCTTTCCCGACCACGCAGGGAAAGGATCCCACCGCTCGAGGTATGAGGCGGAAACGGGGCTGCTCTGGATTTGGGCGGGACTCTCGTGCTTCCTCTCGAGTGGGAGACGGGTATGTCGGGGAACTTCTTGAGTTGCAGCAAGGGTGTGAAGGACCCTTTGCAAGTTCGAGAGGTTAGGTGTGATTAGCCTCGAGACTCCTCAGCAGAAATGGGCCTCATCTCGCCTGGAGGGAGAACCTCCTGGATATTCTCTAGTTGCGGCAGGTGCTCTCGACTTTCGACTGGGACCTCAGGGACCCGCTCTGGTGGCCTCAGGAAAGGCCAGTCCCCATGCAGTTGCTCGGGGGCCTCTCGGGATTCCTCTCCCGTCGATGCCGGGGCCTGAGACCTTGTGTGGAGTCTGTGCCGGAACCTCAGGATTCCTCTCCAGTGCTGACATGGATCTTGGGTACTTCTGGAGTCTCCCAGGGAGTCATTCCTCGTCGCGAGTGGGGACATGCACGTGGGTTTTCCTCCCGAGCTGTAGTAGCAGTGTCGCGCTTCCCTTCGCGTGGATCAAGGGATCTGTGGCTTTCCCTCGAGGCTTTCCCACTAGGCTTTCCCACGAGGCTTTCACACAGAGCTCTCCCACGTGCCACCGTGGTGTGAGTCGATGCTCGGTTTGAAAGTCGAGGCAGTGCAGGGACAAAAGTATTCCCTGGAATGGACTGAGACATCTGGGGGACTCTGGGAATGGTGGCACGACCCTGGAGTTCCTCTCGCCTTTCCTGTGGTTAGCGCCTCCTCTTGAGATGCGACGGAAAAAGCCGGCAATTCTTTCCCGAGCACGCAGTGAAAGGATCCCTCCTCTCGAGGTAGGAGGCGGTAACGGGGCTCCTCTGGATGTGGGCGGGATTCTCGAGCTTCCTCTCGAGTGGAGACGGGTATGTCGGGGAACTTCTTGAGTTGCAGCAAGGGTGTGAAGGACCCTTTGGAAGTGCCAGAGGTTAGGTGTGAATAGCCTCGAGACGCCTCAGAGGAAATGGGACTCATCTGACCTGGAGGCGAGACCATCCTTGATTTTTCTCGAGCTGCGGCAGGTGCCTCTCGACTTACGACTGGGACCTCAGGGACCCGCTCTGGTGGCCTCAGTAAAGGCCAGTCCCATGCGAGTTGCTCGGGGGCCTTTCGGGATTCCTCTCCCGTGTATGCCGGGGCCTAAGATCTTGTGTGGAGTCGGTGCCGGAACCTGAGCAATCCTCTCCAGTGCTGACATGGATCTTGGGGTACTTCTGGAGTCTCCCCAGTGGAATCAGTCCTCGGTCTCGAGTGGGGGCATGCACGTGCGCTTTCCTCCCGAGCTGTAGCAGCAGTGTCACGCTGCCTTCGCATGGATCAAGGGATCAGGGGCTTTACCTCGAGGCTTTCCCACAAGGCTTTCCCTCGAGGCTTTTCCACAGGGCTGTCCCACGTGCCACCGTGGTGTGAGTCGATCCTCGGCTTGAAAGTCGAGGCAGTGCAGGGAAAACAGGTTTCCCTGGAATGGACGGAGACATCTGGGGGACTCTGGGAATGGTGACAGGACCTTGGAGTTCCTCTCGCCTTGCCTGTGGAGAGCGCTTCCTCTTTGATGCGACGGAAACGCCGGGGAATTCTTTCCCGAGCACGCAGGGAAAGGATCCCTCCTCTCGAGCTAGGAGGCAGAAATGGGGCTACTGTGGATGTGGGTGGGACTCTCGTGCTTCCTCTCGAGTGGACACGGGTATGTCGGGGAACTTCTTGAGTTGCAGCAAGGGTGTGAAGGACCCCTTTGGAATTTCCAGATGTTAGGTATGATTAGCCTCGAGACGCCTCAGCGGAAATGGGACTCATCTCGCCGGGAGGGGAGAACCTCCTGGATTTTCTCGAGTTGCGGCAGGTGCTCTCGACTTACGACGGGGACCTCAGGGACCCGCTCTGGTGGCCTCAGGAAAGGCCAGTCCCCATGCGAGTTGCTCGGGGGCCTCTCGGGATTCTTCTCCTTCGATGCCGGGGGCCTAAGATCTTGTGTGGAGTCGGTGCCGGAACCTGAGGATTCCTCTCCAGTGCTGACATGGATCTTGGGGTACTTCTGGAGTCTCACCAGGGGAGTCAGTCCTCATTTCGAGTGGGGGTATTCACGTGAGCTTTCCTCCCGAGCTGTAGCAGCAGTGTCGCGCTTCCATTCTCCTGGATCAAGGTATCTGTGGATTTCCCTCTAGGCTTCCCACGAGGCTTTCCCACGATTATTTCCCACAGCGGCTGTCCTACGTGCCACCGTGGTGTGAGTAGATCCTCGGCTTGAAGTCGAGGCAGTGCAGGGAAAACAGGATTCCCTGGAATGGACTGAGACATCTGGGGACTCTGAGAATGCTTCACGACCATGGAGTTCCTCTCGCCTTTCCTGTGGAGAGCGCCTCCTCTTAAGATGCGACGGGAACACCGGGAATTCTTTCCCCACAACGCAGGGAAAGGATTCCTCCTCTGGAGCTAGGAGGCAGGAATCGGGGCTCCTCTGGATGTGGGCGGGGACTCTCGTGCTTCCTCTCGAGTGGAGATGGGTATGTTGGGGATCTTCTTGAGTTGCAGCATGGGTGTGAAGTACCCTTTGGAAATTCCAGAGGTTAGGTGTGATTAGCCTCGAGACACCTTTGCGGAAATGTGCCTCATCTCGCCTGGAGGGAGAACCGCCTGGATGTTCTCGAGTTGCGGCAGGTGCTCTCGACTTACGACAGGGACCTCAGGGACCCGCTCTGGTGGCCTCAGGAAAGGCCAGTCCCCATGCGAGTAGCTCGCAGGCCTCTCGGGATTCCTCTCCTGTCGATGCCGGGGCCAAAGATCTTGTGTGGAGTCGCGTGCCGGAACCTGAGGATTCCTCTCCAGTGCAGACATGGATCTTGGGGTACTTCTGGTGTCTCCCCAGGGTAGTCAGTCCTCGTCTCGAGTGGGGGCATGCACGTGTGCTTTCCTTCCGAGCCTCTAGCAGCAGTGTCGTGCTTCCCTTCGCGTGGATCAAGGGATCTGTGGCTTTCCCTCGTGGCTTTCCCACGAGTCTTTCCCACGAGGCTTTCCCAAAGGGCGGTCCCACGAGGCTTTCCCACAAGGCTTTCCCACGAGGGTTTCCCAAAGGGCTGTCCCACGTGCCACCGTGGTGTGAGTCGATCCTCGGCTTGAAATTCGAGGCAGTGCAGGGAAAACAGGTTTCCCTGGAATGGACTGAGATTATCTAGGGCGACTCTGGGAATGGTGGCACGACCCTGGAGTTACTCTCGCCTTTCCTGTGGAGAGCGCCTCCTCTTCAGATGCGACGGGAACACCAGGAAATTTTTCCCGAGCACGCAGGGAAAGGATCCCTCCTCTCGAGCTAGGAGGTGGAAACGGGGCTCCTCTGGAAGTGGTCGGGACTCTCGTGCTTCCTCTCGAGTGGAGATGGGTATGTCGGGGAACTTCTTGAGTTGCAGCAAGGGTGTGAAGGACCCTTTGGAAGTTCCAGAGTTTAGGTGTGATTAGACTCTAGTTGCCTCAGCGGAAATAGTCCTCATCGAGCCTGGAGGGGAAAACCTCCTGGATTTTCTCGAGTTGCGGCAGGTGCTCTCGACTTACGATGGGGACTTCAGGGACCCGCTCTCGTGGCCTCAGGAAAGGCCAGTCCCCATGCGAGTTGCTCGAGGGCCTCTCGGGATTCCTCTCCCGACGATGCTGGGGCCTAAGACCTTGAGTGGAGTCGGTGCCGGAACCTGAGGATTCCTCTCCAGTGCTTGACATGGATCTTGGGTACTTCTGGTATCTCCCCAGGGGAGTCAGTCCTCGTCTCGGGTGGGGGCATGCACGTGCGCTTTCCTCCCGAGCTGAAGCAGCAGTGTCACGCTTCCCTTCGCGTGGAACAAGGGATCTGTGGCATTCCCTCGAGGCTTTCCCACGAGGTTTCCCACGAGGCTTTTCCACAGGGCTGTCCCACGTGCCACCATGGTGTGAGTCGATCCTCGGCTTGAAAGTCGAGGCAGTGCAGGGAAAACAGGTTTCCCTGGAATGGACGGAGACATCGCGGGAGACTCTGGGAATGTGGCACGACCCTACAGTTCCTCTCGCCTTTCCTGTGGAGAGCGCCTCCTCTTGAGATGCAACGGGAACGCCGGGAATTCTTTCCCAACCACGCAGGGAAAGAATCCCTCCTCTTGAGCTCGGAGGGGGAAACGGGGCTCCTCTGGATGTGGGTGGAACTCTCGTGCTTCCTCTCGAGTGGAGACGGGTATGTCGGGGAACTTCTTGAGTTGCAGCAAGGGTGTGAAGGACCCTTTGGAAATTCCAGAGTTTAGGTGTGAATAGCCTCGAGACGCCTCAGCGGAAATGGGCCTCATCTCGCCTGGAGGGAGAACCTCCTGGATTTTCTCGAGTTGCGGCAGGTGCTCTCGGCTTACGACGGGGACCTCAGGGACCCGCTCTGGTGGCCTCAGGAAAGACCAGTCCCCATGCGAGTTGCTCGGGTGCCTCTGGGGATTCCTCTCCCGTCGATGCCGGGGCAAAAAGACCTTGTGTGGAGTCGTTGCCGGAAACTGAGGATTCCTCTGCAGTGCAGACATGGAACTTGGGGTACTTCTGGAGTTTCCCCAGGGAGTCAGTCCTCGTCTCGAGTGGGGGCATGCACGTGCGCTTTCCTCCCCGAGCTGTAGCAGCAGTGTCACGCTTTCCTTCGCGTGGATCAAGGGATCAGGGGCTTTACCTCGAGGCTTTCCCACGAGGCTTTCCTCGAGGCTTTCCCACAGGGCTGTCCCACTTGCCACCGTGGTGTGAGTCGATCCTCGCTTGAAAGTCGAGGCAGTGCTGGGAAAACAGCTTTCCCTGGAATGGACGGAGCCATCTGGAGGACTCTGGGAATGTGGCACGACCCTGGAGTTCCTCTCGCCTTTCCTCGGAGAGCGCCTCTCTTGAGATGCGACGGGAATGCCGGAAAAATCTTTCCCGACCACGCAGGGAAAGGATCCCTCCTCTTGAGCTCGGAGGGGGAAACTGGGGCTCCTCTGGATGTGGGTGGAACTCTCGTTCTTCCTGTCGAGTGGAGACGTGTATGTCGGGGAACTTCTTGAGTTGCAGCAAGGGTGTGAAGGACCCTTTGGAAGTGCCAGAGGTTAGGTGTGAATAGCCTCGAGACGCCTCAGCGGAAATGGGCCTCATCTCGCCTGGAGGGGAGAACCTCCTGGATTTTCTCGAGTTGCGGCAGGTGCTCTCGGCTTACGACGGGGACCTCAGGGACCCGCTCTGGTGGCCTCAGGAAAGACCAGTCCCCATGCGAGTTGCTCGGGGCCTCTGGGGATTCCTCTCCCGTCGATGCCGGGCAAAAGACCTTGTGTGAGTCGTTGCCGGAAACTGAGGATTCCTCTCCAGTGCAGACATGGAACTTGGGGTACTTCTGGAGTCTCCCCAGGTGAGTCAGTCCTCGTCTCGAGTGGGGGCATGCACGTGCGCTTTCCTCCGAGCTGTAGCAGCAGTGTCACGCTGCCCTTCGCATGGATCAAGGGATCAGGGGCTTTACCTCGAGGCTTTCCCACGAGGCTTTCCCTCGAGGCTTTTCCACAGGGCTGTCCCACGTGCCACCGTGGTGTGTGTCGATCCTCGGCTTGAAAGTCGAGGCAGTGCTGGGAAAACAGGTTTCCCTGGAATTGACGGAGCCATCTGGGGGACTCTGGGAATGTGGCACGACCCTGGAGTTCCTCTCGTCATTCCTCTGGAGAGCGCCTCCTCTTGAGATGCGACGGGAATGCCGGAAAATCTTTCCCGACCTCGCAGGGAAAGGATCCCTCTCTTGAGCTCGGAGGGGGAAACGGGGCTCCTCTGATGTGGGTGGAACTCTCGTGCTTCCTGTCGAGTGGAGACGGGTATGTCGGGGAACTTCTTGAGTTGCAGCAAGGGTGTGAAGGACCCTTTGGAAGTGCCAGAGGTTAGGTGTGAATAGCCTCGAGACGCCTCAGAGAAATGGGACTCATCTGACCTGGAGGCGAGACCATCCTTGATTTTCTCGAGCTGCGGCAGGTGCTCTCGACTTACGACTGGGACCTCAGGGACCCGCTCTGGTGGCCTCAGTAAAGGCCAGTCCCCATGCGAGTTGCTCGGG
>NW_017193438.1:0-9813 GCF_001704415.2 Capra hircus
GGAAGGCCTCTGCCCAACCGGGAGAAGGTACCTACTATTCTAGTAAGTCATGATAACAGGTGACTGCCTTTGCTTCCCCGAAGGACACTCGCTTTCCCTGCATCCTGAGAACTCCACGTCTCAGCCAGTTGGAAAAGCGCTTCTTGGAGGTCATTATTCAGGGGCAATTTCCCCTGGAGCCCGGGGCCATAGGAGCGGCTCCACACTCCCAGGGAAAGGCAGAGCCACAGCCACACATCTGTCCCATCCCCTTTGCTCTGTAGGAGAGCTCTAGTGAGCCTAGGTCTGTCAGGAAAATTCTTGGCTCCTATGGGACACATTCTATGTGTGAAACTGCATCCAGGACCTAGGGCCACAGGGCGCCTGTTTCTCTCGGGGGCGGGGGGGTGGGGGCCTGAAGCAGTGCGGCCCAGCAACAGCTTCCACATCATCCAATTGCTCTTTTCTTACCTCTGATAGAACTAGCTTTGTTCCAGCCTTTGGCAATTTGGAGGCAAGTGGGCCCCACTTCCTCCCCAAGGAGGCATGGACCTACTTTGAGTGGAAAGGCCCCTCACGGAGCTGAACCCAGGAAGGCACCAGTCATGTCTGACACATTCCTGCATCCTGCTTCTTCATGAGCAATACCGCTATAAGCTAGGCATGTCTTTCAAGGCTCAGAAAGGACAGGGGAGATGCATGGTGCTGCCTCTGAATTTCGGTCCTCTGAGCAGACCTGGAGGTCTCCCCTTGAAGGAGCTAACCAGTTTCTTCCAAATACAGGCTTGCAAACACACACTGGGTGGCTGCCTCTTCTTCCCTGAAGGACGATCACTTTCCCCGCATCCTGTGAACTCTGCATCCCAGCCTGCTGGAAAAGCGCTTCTTGGAGGTCATTTTTCAGGGACAATTTTCCCTGGAGCCCGGGCCGTAGGAGGGCCCCATGCTCGCTGGGAAAGGCAGAGTCACATCCACAGTCTGTTCTACCCCTTTTGCCCTGTAGGAGAGCTCTAGTGAGCCTAGGTCTGTCAGGAAAATTCTTGGCTCCTATGGGGACACACCCTGTGTGTTAACCTGCATATCGGACCTAGGGGCCACAGGGCGCCTGTTCCTCTCGGGGGGACCCTGAAGTGGTGCGGCCAGCAACAGCCTGAACATCCATCCGATTGCTCTTTCTTCCTTCTGATAGAGCTAGCTTTGCTTCTCGCTTTGGCATTTCGGAAGCCAGGGGAGCCCACCGCTGTTGTCCTGGGGTCTATTGGAGGTACCGGGTCTATTGGACCCCAGCATGGCACCCGACCCCTCAGACACACTCCCGCAGCCTCCTTCCCCATGGGCAGGACTGTTCTGACCTAGGAATGTGTTCCCAAGGCTCAGAAAATGCAGGGAGACACACGGCCCTGACTCTGGAACTGAGGCCGTTGGAGCAGGCCTGGAGGTCTGACGTCTGAGACGCCAAACACTTGCTGCAAGATACAGGTGTGAAAACACACTCTCTGGGCTGCCTTTCCTTCCTCCAAGGAAGAGACCTTTTCCAGTCTCCTCCGTGCTGAGTCATACAAGGCTGCTAAGGTCTGGCTTAGAGGGCATTTCTCAGCGGTAATGGCCCCTGAGACCCTGCACCCAGGAAGGGATCCTACCCTCCCAGGGGAAGTCAAAGCAACCTCCAAACAGCTGTTCTATCATGTTTCCTCTGCAGGAGGGAGCTAGTGAGCCCAGGTCTGTCTGGAACGTTCTTGGATCCTGCGGGGAAATCATCCTGGGAGCCCACCTGGATACCAGTCGTAGGGGCTAAAATTCGCATTTTCCTTCCTTGGAGCCCTAACGCAGTACAGCCTAGCAACTGCTTGAAAATCCATCCTGTTGCTGTTTTCTTCCCTCTGACAGAGCGAGCTTTGCTCCCCATTTGGGGATTTCAGAAGCAAGGTGGTGGCCTGCAACTCCTTGCCTGGGGTCCATTGGAGGTGCAAGGTGCCCTCGACCAGGTGACCCCAGCATGACACCTGGCCCCCCTCAGACACACTCCCGCAGCAGTCCCCATGGGCAGGACTGCTCTCACCTAGGAATGTGTTTGCAAGGCCAGGAAACTGCAGGGAGACACAAGGCCCTGATTCTGGCATTGAGTCTGTTGGAACAGGCCTGCAGGTCTTCTGTCTAACAAGCCAAACACTTGCTGCAAGATACAGGCCTGAAAACACACTCTTGGGCTGCCTTTCCTTCCTCCAAGGAAGAGAGTTTTCTCAGCCTCCTGTGGGCTGAGAGTCACACAGGGCTGAAAAGCACTTGCTGGGAGATTATTTTTCATTGGCCATGGCCCCTGAGGCCCTGTGCTCAGGGAGGGCTCCCTCCCTCCCAGGGAAAGTCAAAGGAAGCTCCAAACGGCTGTTCAATCATGTTTCTGAGAGAGTCATTGCCAAGGCAGGTTTCTAAGAAGTTCAAGGGTCCCCAAGGAGAGAGGGCTCTAGAATTCTCAAGGAGGAAGAAAGGACAAACTGTTTTTCCCTCTACATTCCTTAGGATTATATAACAATCATGCATCCTTCTTGAGGACGGTCTCTGGAAAAAACCTTCTGGCTAATCCTGTTATCTGAAAATGTCAATTATGGGAGTAGGTCTAGTGAGTCTTTACAACCTCCAGACATTCTTTTGTTCGTCATAACTTATTGGAGAGTATATAACTCCATTACTAACACTAGCAAGGGGTACGTTTTCTGCCCCTTTTTGATGTCTCTGTCAGAAGCTTTCTCTATCTCCTTTATACTTTAATAAAACTCTATTGCACAAAAGCTCTGAGCAATCAAGCCTCGTCTTGGGCCCTGGATTGAATTCTTCTCCTCCATAAGCCAAGAATCCCAGCATCTTTTCGTGGTTCAGCAACAATATTTCATTTCCTCTGCAGGAGAGAGCTAGTGAGCTTAGGTCTGTCTGGAACATTCTTGGATCCTGTGGGGAAAATATCCTGTGCTGGATATCCACACATCTGGATACTGGGCCTAGAGGCCAAAATTTGCATTTCTTTCCCGGGGAGCCCTAACGTGGTGTGACTTAGCAACTGCTTGAAAATCCATCCCATTGCTGTTTTCCTCCTTCTGACAGAGCTGGCTTTGTTCCCTGCTTTGGGATATCTCAACCGAAGGGCCGGTCCATAGCTACTCGCCTGGGCCCATTGGATGTGCAAGGTGCCCTCGACTAGGTGACCCTAGCATGGCACTCCGCCCGCTCAGACACACTCCCGAGGCTTCTTTCTCATGGAAGCACTGCTCCAACCTAGGAATGTGTCTGCAATGCTTGGAAAGTGCAGTGAGACACACAGCCCTGACTCTGCAATTGAGGCCCTCAGAGCAAGCCTGCAGCTCTGATGTCTGAGAAGCAAAACACTTGCTGCAAAGAGAGGCCTGAAAACACACTCTCTGTGGATGACTTTCCTTCCTCTAAGGAAGATAGTTTTCCCAGTCTCCTGCTTCCTGAATGTCACACAGCTGGAATGCGCTTGCTTGGAGGTCGTGATTCAGTGGCAATGACCCCTGAGGCCCTTTGCCCAGGGAGGGCTCCCACTCTCACAGGCAAATCAAAGCAACTTCCAAGTGAGTCAGCTCTTCACATCAAGTGGCCAAAGTATTGGAGTTTCAGGTTCAGTATTAGTCCTTCCAATGTCTATTCAGACCTGATTTCCTTTAGGATGGAGTGGTTGCGTCTCCTTGTAGTCTAAGCGACCTACAAGCATCTTCTTCCAACACCACAGTTCAAAAGCATCTAATTTTCAGCTGTCACTTTCTTTATAGTACATCTTTCATATCCATCCATGACATATGGAAAAACCATAGCCTTGACTGGATGGATCTTTGTTGGCAAAGCAACGTCTCGGCTTTTTAATATGCTGTCTAGTTTGGTCATCACTTTTCTTCCAAGTCATAAATATGTTTTAAGTTCATGGAGGCAGCCATCACCTGCAGTGATTTCCAAGCCCCCCAAAATAGTCTGCTGCTGTTTCCAATGTTTTCCCATCTATTTGCCATGAAGTGATGAGACTGGATGCAATGATTTTAGTTTTCTGAATGCTGAGCTTTAAGCTAACTTTTTCACTCTCCTCTTTCACTTTCATCAGGAGACTCTTTAGTTCTTCTTCACTTTCTGCCATAAGGGTGGTGTCATCTGCATATCTGAGATTCTTGATATTTCTCCAGCAATCTGGATTCCAGCGTGTGCTTCCTCCAGCCCAGTGTTTTCTCATGATGTACTCTGCATATAAGTTAAATAAGCAGGGTGACAATACACTGCCTTGACATATTCCTTTTCCTATTTAGAAACCAGTCTGTTGTTCCATGTCCAGTTCGAACTGTTTCTTCCTGACCTGCCATACAGGTTTCTCAAGAGACAGGTCAGGTGGTCTGGTATTCCCATCTCTTTCAGAATTTTTCCCAGTTTATTGTGATCCACACAGTCAAAGGCTTTGGCATAGTCAATAAAGCAGAAATAGATGTCTTTTTTCTGGAACTCTCTTGCTTTTTCAATGATCCAGTCGATGTTGGCAGTTTGATCTCTGGTTTCTCTGCATGTTTTAAATCCCTCTTGAACATTTGGAAGTTCACAGTTCATGTGAACTTGGAGAATTTTGAGCATTACTTTACTAGTGTGTGAGATGAGTGCAATTGTGCAGCAGCTTGAATATTCTTTGTCATTGCCTTTCTTTGGATTGGAATGAAAACTGACCTAATGACTAGATGTTTTCAATTGCATATGCTGAAAGAACTGGCTGTGCAGTTTTGAAGAAAAAAAAAATCATTTTAACCCATTTTCTCTGAAGTGCAAGGCATATCATGGCCATCCCTGAATCATAAAGTCACCTTTTCTTTATGTAGTCATAGTTTCATGCCTAAATTATAGGCCAACTCGTGCTCAAATGGACTCTGATGTCAGGGGCAGATCAACTAATAAAAAGCTTGGATTGTCCCTCTGGAGGAAAGTGAGATCTTGGTCCCACGAGAAGAATCTGAAGGGTTAAGGGAACTTGCAAGAGTGGGGAAAGCTTAGTCCATCCTACATGTACCAAAATCTTAAATAAGGCTTATTTACTTTACCGAAGTAAAAAAACAGATGATGAAAACAATTATAAATCAATGAAAGGTAAAGAAATCATAGTCTGTTATCAAAAATTGCATTCTAAGAAAACTTTGTTCTCTTAACCTAGAGAGGAGACTAAATTCCATCTGGTACCAGCTTACCAGAAGACAAACAAACAAACAAACAAATTATCGGTAAGCTTAAAAAAAGTATATTCCATATATCTTGAAGTAGCAGTATTTCTGCAAAGGCATCAGTGTGAAACCATAGAGGACATGGTTAAAACCTGATTAAATAGAAATTGACAATGTAATCTGGTCACTGCTGCGACTTGAAATGCTTTAATATGATAACTGGAATTATAACTGACAGCATTTGACCAGGACATATCAGATTTTCACGGATGTCAGATAATTTCTAGGATATCTATATTAGGAACTGAAGGAATCTTTGAACCTAGGAAAGAAAACAACAGTCTCAAAGGCCCTTGCTGAATCATCTATCAGCAAGGAATGTCTTTGCAAGGATCGCAAAGTGAAGGGAAAATACACCGACCTGCCTCTGCAACTTCGGTCCTCTGAGCAGATCTGGAGGTCTCCCTTTGTATAAGCTAACCTGTTCCTTCCAAATAGAGGTTTGCAACACAAAACAAGTGGCCGCCTATTCTTCCCGAAGGAGGCTCTCTTTCCCACATCCTGCGAACTCCCTTTCCCAGCCTCCTGGAAAAGCGCTTCTTGCAGTTCCTTTCAGAAAATCCTATGGACGGAGAAGCCTGGTAGGCTGCAGTCCGTGGGGTCGCTGAGGGTCGGACACGACTGAGCGACTGCACTTTCATTTTCACTTTCATGCATTGGAGAAGGCAATGGCAACCCACTTACTGTTCTTGCCTGGAGAATCCCAGGGACGGGGAGCCTAGTGGGCTACGTCTATGGCGTCGCACAGAGTCGAACACGACTGAAGCAACTTAGCAGCAGCAGCAGCAGCAGTTCCTTTCTTAGGGCAGTTATCCCTGAGATTGGGACCTGGAAAGGCAGAGCCACCTCCACACACACGTCTTTTCTGTCCCCTTTCCTCTGGAGGAGAGCTCTAGTGAGCCTAGGTCTGTCAGGAAAATTCTTGGCTTTGACGGGATCCACCGGTGTGTGAACCTGCATACCCGACCTAGGGGCCACAGGCACCTGTTTTGCTCGAGTGGGTCCTGGAGGGTGCAGCATAGCAGAGCTTAAAAATCCATCCAATTGTCTTTTTTTTTACCTCGGAGAGAACGAGTTTGCTCCACCTCCACCCTTTGGCAGTGTGAGGGAAGAGGCACCACCCTCTCCCAAAGGGACATAGGGCCTACCAGGAGAGAAAGGCCCCTTGAGGAGCTGAGCCCAGGTAGGCAGCCAGTGATGTCAAGCACACTCCCCTGCTTGCTTCTTCATGGGCACTCCCACGATCTGCTAGGAATGTCTTTGCAAGGATCTCAAAGGGAAGGGGAGATACATGGCCCTGTCTCTGGAACTTCAGTCCTCTGAGCAGATCTGGAGGTCTTGAGTTGTATAAGCAAACCTGTTCCTTCCAAATAGAGGCTTGCAAACACACCCCGGTGGTTGCCTCTTCTTCCCGAAGAAGTCTTTCTTTCCCCACATGCTGCGAACTCCCTGTCCCAACTCCAAGAATAGCGCTTCTGCCATTCCTTTCTTAGAGGCAGTTATCCCTGAGCTTGGGGCCGTAGGACTAGCCCACACTCACAGGAAAGGCAAAGACTCCTCCATACATCTCCTCTATCCCCTTTGCTCTGGAGGAGAGCTCTAGTGAGCTAGGTCTTTCAGAAAATTCTTGGCTTGGACAGGATCTCACCCTGTTTGTGAACCTGCATACCCAACCAGGGGCCACAGAGCACCTGTTTCAGTAAAGTGGGCCCTGAAAGGGTGCAGCTAGCAAGAGCTTGAAAATCCATTCAATTGCTGTTTTTGTACCTCTGACAGAGCGAGCTTGGCTCCACCCTTGGCAGTGAGGAGAAAAGAGGCATGACACCTCCCAAGGGACATGGGGCCTACTTCGAGAGGAAAGGCCCTTGTGGAGCTGAGCCAGAAGGCACACAGTCGTGTCAAACACACTCCCACTGCTTGCTTCTTCAGGGCACTCCCGCTATCAGCTAGGATGTCTTTGCAATGATCACAAAGGGAAGGGAGATACAGGGCCCTGCTTCTGGACACTCCGGTGCTCTGAGCAAAATCTCGAGGTCTTCCCGTTGTTGGTCAAGTCAAGTCAAGTTCAAGTCTCAAGTCTCAAGTCGTAATGTTCAAGGTTCAAGGTCAAGTTAAGTTCAAAGGTCAAGGTCAAGTTCAAAGTCAAGTTCAAGGTCAAGTTCAAGTCAAGTCAGTCACAGGTCAAGTTCAATTCAAGTTCAAAGCTTCAAGTTTAAAGTCAAGGTCAAGGTCAAGTTCAAGTTCAAGTCAAGTCAATGTTCAAGTCAAGTCAAGTCAAGTTCAAGTTCAAAGCTATTCAAGTTCAAGGTCAATTCAAGGTCTAAGTCACAAGTCAACCAAGTTCAAGGTCAAGTTCAAAGGTCAAGTCAACAAGGCAAGTCAATTCAGTGCAAGGCAGCCCAAGCGCAAGCCAAGGCCCAGGCCAAGCAAAGGCGCAAGGCCACCAAAGCGAAGCACCAAACCCCGTAACGCCTGACAAAGGCAGAAGCCACTAGCCCCTGTGCAGAGGAAGCCACTGAAGCAGCAAGGCCACAGAGCTCCCGACTCCCATTCCCACATGAAGATGTGAGGATAAAGGGCCTCATCCAGCAAGCACCCGCTCCACCACCCCCAACCCGGCCCCCCCCGCAGCACGCCCCCTGAAACAACACTGTCTTCCCAGAAAGAGAACGGAGAAGCCATGTGTGTGCCAAAGGAGCAGATGACACGAACGATGCCACGCCCTCCGAATTTGGGCAACACCTGACGCCTCGGAACCCGGCCTGGCCGATGGGTCCCAGCCAGTTCTTCGGTCGGGAGGGGGGTCAACACATTGGCCGAGAGCCCTTGCCAGGCCACCCGCAAATCCCTGAGATGTGATCCGACCACAGGGACGAGGGCAAACGTACGCTTGAGGTGCTGGAGGAGCGACGAAGCCATGGTGGGAGCGAGGCACTACGTGCGACTGCTGGAAACAAACGCTGGCCAGATGGCGGACCAGGACAGCCTCAGGACTCTGAGAGAACGGGAGGCGGTCTCCGCCACCATTGACGTCAATAGGGTTTGAAGTGGGTAGATGGAGGGGCGCCCCTGGCCTCTTTCCAAGCAGAGACCCTGGACGGAGTCCGTGGAGCGAGTGGGCTTTTCCCGGGCACGCTGTGCCCTGGACCGCAAGATCCCCTTGCGGGTGGGCGGGCAGTTCGGGGGCTTTGGTTTGTGGCCCTCCCTCGCAGCGGGGGTGGGATTCAACCCCGAGTGGCATCAATCAGGGGCCCTCAGCAGTGCCAAGGAACTCACCGCCCAGAAACGCCCCTAGGTCCCTTTGAATTGGCCACCAACGCCCCCTTTCCCAGCCTGCCTTGCTCTGGGATTTCCCGCCTTTTCACATTCCACAGGTCCCTGGCCTCGACTGTCCCCCGCTGGCTCCTCCGAGGCATTCCGGGACACCAGACGCCTCTCTCCAGCGCCTCCACCTAGATCCCTCGCTGTCCTCGCCTCCGTTTCCCCCATGCCCCCTCCCCAACTCCTCCGTGGGCTCTTGGGCGTCCTTTCCTACAGCAGTCACAGAGTGCCACCCCCGAGGGCTTTGAGTTGCCTGGAGCCAAGGCTCCGGCCAGAGACCTGAGGGGCCAGCGTCTGGACTGGCAGCTAATGCCATTTGGGGGCTTTTCTCACGTGGAGCCTGAGGCCTGCACCTCGCGGGCAAACCCCCAGCGCGAGTGCCCTGGAGATACCCGCCCAAGGGGACAGTGTACCCCTACTGTGGGGAAGGAAGGTTCCTGTTTTTCTCTGCACTGGTTCGACTTTCACGCCGAGGATCGACTCACACCATGATGGCAAGTGGAATAGCCCTGTGGGAAAGCCTCATGGAAAGACTCCAGGGAAAGCCACAGATTCCTTGATCCACGAGAAGGGAAGCGTGACACTGCTGCTACCGCTCGGGAGGAAAGCGCACGTGCATGACCCCACTCGAGCGAGGACTGACGCCACTTGGGAGACTCCAGAAGTACGCCAAGATCCATGTCAGCACTGGAGAGGAATCCTCAGGTTCGGTCCCCGACTCCACACAAGGGTCTTAGGCCCCGGCATCGACGGGAGAGGAATCCTGAGAGGCCCCTAGCACCTCGCATGGGACTGGCCTTTCCTGAGGTCACCAGAGCGGGTCCCTGAGGTCTCCGTCGTAACTCGAGAGCACCTGCCGCAACTAGAGAAAATCCAGGAGGTTTCTCCCCTCCAGGCGAGATGAGGCCCATTTCCTCTGAGGCTCTCGAGGCTAATCACACCTAACCTCTGGAACTTCGAAAGGGTCCTTCACACCCTTGCTGCAAGTCAAGAAGTTCTCCGACATACCCATCTCCACTCGAGAGAAGGACGAGGGTCCCGCCCACATCCAGCGGAGCCCCGTTTCCGCCTCGTAGCTCGAGAAGAGGGATCCTTTCCCTTCGTCGTGGGAAAGAATTCCGGCCTTTCCGTCGCATCTCAAGAGGAGGCGCTCTCAACAGGAAAGACGAGAGGAACTCCAGGCCTTGCCAGCATTCCAAGAGTCCCCAGATGTCTAAGTTCATTTTCAGAAGAACCTGTTTTCCCTGCACTGCCTCGA
>NW_017193439.1:0-21055 GCF_001704415.2 Capra hircus
AATGGGCATCTGTTATTTAGAATAACAGAGAAAACATGACAAAGATATCAATATTCTAATTGTGACTTACTCTCTTAATCCAAAGTTTCATGTTCATGTGTGGACTGACCCTTTGTTGTTGTTCAGTCACTAAGTTGTATCTGACTCTTTGGGACCTCATGGACTATAGCACATCAAGCTCCTCTGGCCTCATCTCCCGGAATTTGTTCAAATTCATGTTCATTGAGTTGGTGATACTATCTAACCATTTCATCTTCTGTTGACCCCTTCTCCTTTTGCCTTCAATCTTTCCCAGCATCAGGGTTTGTTACAATGAATCACCTGTTCGCATCAGGTGGCCAAAGTATTGGAGCTTCAGTTTCAGCACCAGTCCTTCCAATGACCCTTATGACTTAGGAAATACCTTATAATGTTTTCATGTTAAGAAGCGTTGCAAACAATTTGTTTTCCTATGTGTTATTTGTTACAGGAAACCCTCTTGGGGGTTACCAAAAGGGTTAGAAAGATGACAGGGAGAGGAATTTAAACATCTGATAAGTTTTCAACATCAGTAAGTAATTTATTAGAAATGAGGTACTCAGTCTCTATAAGTCTACCCAGCGCAGGCTCTGTGCAGGTCGACAGGGTCATGGACATAGCACTGACTTCAGGGAGCTTACAGTCTGCCACTGTGGTGTCTGTCACAGTGATGAGAAAGGAGCAAGATGCCATGGGAAACCAAAGGAGAAAAAGTTGTGGTGTCAAGGGCAAGACAATTCTTGATCTGCAGACTTTGCCCAATCAGCCCCCTTCCAGGGGAGAACCCTGCAGTCCTCTGCCAGAGAGTGGAGGGCATCTGGGAGACCTGCTGCTCACTCTACTGGGAGTGGTCAGCCTTCTGCCTTGTTTTTAATCCCAACAATTAGAGACACTTGATGTCATAAGATTCTGAGCTTTTTAGTGCTTTGCTGTATATCCTAAGTAATTTCTTGTCTTTCCCATTTTGTGTGTAGGAACCAAGTTTCATGGATTTGATAAACTAGTTCACACTTTTCTCTTTGCTTTCTTGCTTTGAAACAGATTAAATAGTCACATGAAAAATTTTATGGCACCCCCCCCCATACTGGGTGCTTCCCTGATATCTCAGTTGGTAGAGAATCTGCCTGCAATGCAGGAGACTCTGGTTCGATTCCTGGGTCAAGAAGATCTGCTGGAGAAGGGATAGGCTACACACTTCAGTATTCTTGGGCTTCCCTTGTGGCTTAGCTTGTAAAGAATCTACCTGCAATGTGGGAGACCGCAGTTCGATCCCTGGGTTGGGAAGATCACCTAGAGAAGGGAAAGATTACACATTCCAGTATTCTGGCCTGGAGAATTCCACGAACTATATAGTCTGCTTTAATCCACACAGTTTCCAGGATTCTGGTCTCTACACTCCAAGTCAGAAATCAGAACGTATCTCTTTAGAGAATCTGATTAATCCAAGATAAAAGACAAAAAGATATTGATGGTGGGTGACTCCTCAAAGAAAGGCCTTGACATGTCATTTCAGAGTGAACCCCACATGTGGAATATCACTCTTGTAACAGAGGCCTTCGATCAGTCTCCCAATACCTAATTTTAAATGTAATCAGAAACCAACTATCACTAGATAGTTGAGGAGTGTGGATTACCCTGAAAATGAAACACCCAAAACTGGGAAAGACTTTTTAAAAAATCAAAGGATCTTTAATCCATTTTGAGTTTATTTTTGTGTACGGTGATAGAAAGTGATCTAGTTTCATTCTTTTACAAGTGGTTGACCAGTTTTCCCAGCACCACTTGTTAAAGAGATTGTCTTTACTCCATTGTATATTCTTGCCTCCTTTGTCAAAGATAAGGTGTCCATATGTGTGTGGACTTATCTCTGGGCTTTCTATTTTGTTCCATTGATCTATATGTCTGTCTTTGTGCCAGTACCATACTGTTTTTGATGACTGTGGCTTTGTAGTAGAGCCTGAAGTCAGGCAAGTTGATTCCTCCAGTTCCATTCTTCTTTCTCAAGATTGCTTTGGCAATTCAAGGTTTTTTGTATTTCCATACAAATCTTGAAATTATTTGTTCTAGTTCTGTGAAAAATATGGCTGGTAGGTAGCTTGATAGGGATTGCATTGAATTTGTAAATTGCTTTGGGTAGTATACTCATGTTCACTATATTGATTCTTGCGATCCATGAACATGGTATATTTCTCCATCTATTAGTGTCCTCTTTGATTTCTTTCATCAGTGTTTTATAGTTTTCTATATATAGGCCTTTAGTTTCTTTAGGTAGATATATTCCTAAGTATTTTATTCTTTTCGTTGCAATGGTGAAAGGAATTGTTTCCTTAACTTCTTTTTCTACTTTCTCATTATTAGTGTATAGGAATGCAAGGGATTTCTGTGTGTTGATTTTATATCCTGCAACTTTACTATATTCATTGATGAGCTCTAGTAATTTTCTGGTGGAGTCTTTAGGGTTTTCCATGTAGAGGATCATGTCATCTGCAAACAGTGAGAGTTTTACTTCTTCTTTTCCAATTTGGATTCCTTTGATTTCTTTTTCTGCTCTGATTGCTATGGCCAAAACTTCCAGAACTATGTTGAATAGTAGCGGTGAAAGTGGACACCCTTGTCTTGTTCCTGAGTTTAGGGGAAATGCTTTCAATTTTTCACCATTGAGGGTAATATTTGCTCTGGGTTTGTCATATATAGCTTTTATTATGTTGAGGTATGTTCCTTCTATTCCTGCTTTCTGGAGAGTTTTTATCATAAATGGATGTTGAATTTTGTCAAAGGCCTTCTCTGCATCTATTGAGATAATCATATGGTTTTTATTTTTCAATTTGTTAATGTGGTGAATTACATTGGGTTGATTTGCGGATATTGAAGAATCCTTGCATCCCTAGGATAAAGCCCACTTGGTCATGGTGTATGATCTTTTTAATGTGTTGTTGGATCCTGATTGCTAGAATTTTGTTAAGGATTTTTGCATCTATGTTCATCAGTGATATTGGCCTCTAGTTTTCTTTTTTTGTGACACCTTTGTCAGGTTTTGGTACTAGGGTGATGGTGGCCTCATAGAATGAGTTTGTAAGTTTACCTTCCTCTGCAATTTTCTGGAAGAGTTTGAGTAGGATAGGTGTTAGCTCTTCTCGAAATTTTTGGTAGAATTCAACTGTGAAGCCGTCTGGACTAAAGATCTAAATGTAAGGCCAGAAACTATAAAACTCCTAGAGGAGAACATAGGCAAAAACACTCTCAGACATAAATCACAGCAGGATCCTCTATGATCCATCTCCCAGAATTCTGGAAATAAAAGCAAAAATAAACAAATGGGATCTAAGTAAAATTAAAAGCTTCTGCACAACAAAGGAAAATATAAGCAAGGTGAAAAGACAGCCTTCTGAATGGGAGAAAATAATAGCAAATGAAGCAACTGACAAACAACTAATCCAAAAATATACAAGCAACTTATGCAGCTCAATTCCAGAAAAAATAAACGACCCAATCAAAAAATGGGCCAAAGAACTAAATAGACATTTCTCCAAAGAAGACATACGGATGGCTAACAAACACATGAAAAGATGCTCAACATCCCTCATTATCAGAGAAATGCAAATCAAAACCACAATGAGGTACCACTTCACACCAGTCAGAATGGCTGTGATCCAAAAATCTGCAAGCAATAAATGCTGGAGAGGGTGTGGAGAAAAGGGAACCCTCCTACACTGTTGGTGGGAATGCAAACTAGTACAGCCACTCTGGAGAGCAGTGTGGAGATTCCTTAAAAAATTGCAAATAGAACTGCCTTATGACCCAGCAATCCCACTGCTGGGCATACACACTGAGGAAACCAGAATTGAAAGAGACACATGTACCCCAATGTTCATCGCAGCACTGTTTATAATAGCCAGGACATGGAAACAACCTAGATGTCCATCAGCAGATGAATGGATAAGAAAGCTGTGGTACATATACACAATGGAGTATTACTCAGCCATTAAAAAGAATTCATTTGAATCAGTTCTGATGAGATGGATGAAACTGGAGCCGATCATACAGAGTGAAGTAAGCCAGAAAGAAAAACACCAATACAGTATACTAACACATATATATGGAATTTAGAAAGATGGCAATGACGACCCTGTATGCAAGACAGGGAAAAAAGACACAGATGTGTATAATGGACTTTTGGACTCAGAGGGAGAGGGAGAGGGTGGGATGATTTGGGAGAATGGCATTCTAACATGTATACTATCATGTAAGAATTGAATCACCAGTCTATGTCTGATGCAGGATACAGCACGCTTGGGGGCTGGTGCATGGGGATGACCCACAGAGATGTTATGGGAGGGTGGTGGGAGAGGGGTTCATGCTTGGGAACGCATGAAAGAATTAAAGATTTTAAAATTGAAAAAATAAAAAACTAAAATAAATAAATAAATAAATAAAATAAAATAAAAATCAAGCGAAATAGAAACTTTTCAGAGGAACAACACCACCACCAAAATGTCATAAATATTTTCAGTAATGTAAAAGACACTGTATGATGCTATAGAAATGGAATATGCAGAGGAGAAAAGATAACTTGTAGAAGCTAAAAATAAGATAGCATAAATAAGAGCATGATAGATTTAGAATATAAATCTGAAGAAATTTCCCAAGAAAGGGAGCAAAAGAGAATGAAAAATATGAAAAAGAAGATGTGAACCAGTCCAGGATAGCCAACATATGAAAAATATTATAGAAACACCAGGAAAAGAGAAAGGAGAACATGTAGAGGAAGAAATTATCAAAGAAATAATGCAAGAAGATTTCTCAGACCAAAGGAGACAAATATTCTGCTTAAAAAGGCCCATAAAATGAATAAAACCAGATATTCACAAAGCACAAAATTACAAAACTGAGGACAAGAATAAAAATCCTATAAGACTCTAGACAGAAAACAAGGTTAAATGCACAGAATCAGGGAATAACATGTATCCTGTATTTTCAACAACCTCCATAGAAGACAGATGACAATAAAATAATCTTTAAACCTTTAAAACAAATCTATATCCCAGTAAACTGGAACTCAAGAATAAAGACGGAAAAAATGAAACCTTTCTATAGATACAGTTTGAAAAGTTGATCTCCAGCCTCTCTTTCTCATAAAGCTATTGAAAAGATAGGTTCTACACGGAAAGGGAGGAGATTAAGAAAAACAAAACAAAACAAAAATCCAAGCACACCTTATTTTAGTGCACTTTGACTTATTGCACTTCATGGATAGGCAGTTTTTTGTTTTGTTTTTCAAATTAAAGGCTTCTGGCATCCCTGAGTCAAGCAAGTCTACAGCATCATTTTTCCAAGGGATTTGCCACTTCATTTCTCTGTTTTCACATCCTGATAATGATCGCAGTATTTCAAGCTTTTCAGTATTACTATACTTGTTATGATGATCACTGATCCATGATCTTTGATGTTATTATTGCAGTTGTTTTAGGTTGCCACATGCCATGCCCATATAAGACAGTGAACTTAAGGTTAAATGTATGTGTGTTCTGACTGCTCCACTGACCAGCTGCCTCCCCATCTCTCTTTCTCTCCTCAAGCCTCCCTATTCCCTGAGACACAGCAATATTTAAATTAGGCCAACTAGTAACCTTACAATGACCTCTAAGTGTTCATGTGAAAGGAAAAGTCATATGTCTCTCACTTGAAATCAAAAGCTAGGAATTATTAAGCTTAGTGAGAAACATTAAATCAGAAAAGGAGTACATCAAGGCTGTATATTGTCACCTTGCTTATTTAACTTATATGCAGAGTACATCATGCAAAATGCCTTGCTGGATGAAGCACAAGCTGGAGTCAATATTGCTAGGAGAAATATCAATGACTTCAGATATGCAGATGACACCACCTTTATAGCAGAAATTGAAGGACTAAAGAGCCTCTTGATGAAAGCGAAAGAGGAGAGTGGAAAAGTTGGCTTAACACTCAACATTCAGAAAACTAAGATCATGGCATTTGGTCCCATCACACCATGCCAAATAGATGGGGAAAAGGTAAAAACAGTGACAGACTTTATTTTTGGGGGGGCTCCAAAATCACTGTAGATGGTGACTGCAGCCATGAAACTAAAAGATGCTTGCTCCTTGGAATAAAAGCTATGATCAACCTAGACAGCTTATTAAAAAGTAGAGACATTATTTTGCCAACAAAGGTCTGTCTAGTCAAGTGTATGGTTTTTCCAGTAGTCATGTATGGATGTGAGAGTTAGATTATAAAGGAAACTGAACACCAAAGAATTGATGCTTTTGACCTGTGGTGTTGAAGACTCTTGAGAATCCCTTGAACTGCAAGGAGACCAAACCAGTCAATCCTAAAGGAAACCAGTCCTGAATATTCATTGGAAGGACCGATGCTGAAGCTCCAATACTTTGGCAACCTGATACGAAGAACTGACTCCTTGGAAAAGACCCTGATGTTGGGAAAGTTTGAAGGCAGGAGAAGGGGAACAACAGAGGATGAGATGTTTGGATGGCATCACAGACTCAATGGACACGAGTTTGAGTAAGCATCAGGGAATTGTTGATGAACAGGGAAGCCTGGCGTGCTATAATCCATGGGGTTGCAAAGAGTCGGACACCACTGAGCAACTGAGCTGAACTGAACTGAGTGAGAAACACATGTCAAAAGCTAGGAGAGGCTGAAAGTTGGCCCTCTGATGCCTAACAGTTAGTCGACTTGTAGATGCAAGGGAAAATGCTTGCAGGAATTTAAAATTGCTCCTCCCTCAAACACACAAATGGTATGAAAGTGAATCAGTGTTATTGCTGATACAGAAAAAGTTTTAATGATCTAGATAGAAGATCAAACCAACCACAATATTCCCTTAAGTCAAAATCTAATCCAGAGCAAGGCCTAATTCTCTTCAGTTCTGTGAAGGCTGAGGAGAGGTGAAGAAGCTGCAGAAGAAAGGTGTGAAGCTGTCAGAGATTGGGTCGTGAGGTTTAAGGAAAGAAGTCATCTCCATAAAAGTGCAAGATGAAGCAGGAAGTATGATATGGAAGCTACAGAAAGTTGTTCAGAAGATTTTGCTAAGACAAGTAATCGGAGTGTCTACAGTAAACAACATATTTTCAATATAAATGAAACAAACTCCTATTTGAAAAAGATGTCATATAAGGCTTCCATAGTAAGAGAAGAGAAATCAATACTTAGCTTCAAAATTTCAAAGAACAAGCTGATTCCCTTGTTAGTAACTGACACAGCTGGGGACTCTCAGTAAGGCTAATACTCAAAATATCAAAACCGAAGAATTGATGCTTTCAAACCTGTTGGAGAGGACTCTTTGGAGTCTCTTAGACTGCAAAGAGATCAAACCAGTCAATCCTAAAGGAAACAAACCTTGAATTTTCATTGGAAAGACTGATGCTGAAGCTGAAACTCCAATATTTTGACTTCACATCAGTGCAGTACTGATTCATTAGAAAAGACCCTGATGCTGGGAAAGATAGAAGCCCAGGGGAGAAAGGGATGGCAAAGGATGAGATGGACACGAGTTTGAGCAAGCTCTGGGAGATGGTGAAGGACAGGAAGCATAGTGTGCTGCAGTCCATGGCATCACAAAGAGTTGAACATGATTGAGCAGCTAAAACAACAACAAATGCTCATTTACTATTTTGCATATCCTAGGGCCCTTAAGAATTTTGTTAAATCTACACTCTGCCTGAGCTCTATACATGAAACAGCAAATATATTGAGACCTGCTTCTCAGAAAGAGATTTATTTTAAAATATCACTGCTCATCAACAACATCTCCAAAGAACTCTAGTAGAGATGTGCAGGGAGATTATTGTTGTCTTCGTGCCTGCTAATGTAACACCCATTCTTCAGATCATGGATCAAGGAGTAATTTTCACTTTCCAGTCTTTTTATTTAAGAAATACATTTGTAACTCTATAGCTGCTATAGTGATTCTTCTCATGGATCTGGACAGAATAAACTGAAAACCTTTCAGAAAAGATTCACAATTCTAGATTCCATGGAGAATATTCATGACTCATGGGAAGAGGTCAACATCAACATTAACAGGAGTTTGGAAGAAGCTGATTCCAACCCTCATGGATGACTTTGGGGGTTTCTAGACTTCATTGGAGGAAGTAACTGCATGTGTGGTGGAAATACAAGAGAACTAGAATTAGAAGTGTAACCTGAAGATGTGACTGAATTGCTGGAGTCTCATGGTAAAACTTTAATGGCTGAGGAGTTGCTGTTTACAAATGAGCAAAGAAAGTCTTCTAGATGGAATACACTCCTGGAGAAGGTGCTGTGAATATTGTTGAAATGACAACAAAGGATTTACAGTATTACTTAAAGCAGTGGCAGGTTTTTGAGATTTCCTCCAATTTTAAGAAAGTTACACTGTAGAGAAAATGCTATTGAATAACACATACATATTTCGTGAAAGGAAGAGTTAATTTGTATAGCAAGCTTTATTGATGTCTTTCTTTAAGAAATTGACACAGCCATCCCAACCTTTGACATCCCCCACCATGATGAGTCAGCAGCCATCAGCAGCTTGGCAAGACCCTTCACCACCAGAAAGATTATAACTGGCTGAAGGCTCAGATGATAGCTAGCATTTTAATAATAAGTATTTTTAACTGTGGTCTATGTATAATATTTTTAGGCATAATGCTACTGCACACTTATAGACTACAGTATAGTATAAGCATAAATTTTATAGGCACTGAGAAGCCAAAGAATTCATGTGATTTGCTTCACTGTGATATTCACTTTATTGCAGTGATCTGAAATTGAGTCTGTGATATCTCTCAGATATACCTGTGTAGGAATGCAAGACAGAGCAGCAGATGACATAAATGGAAGGGACTTCCGAGTATAATGGGAAGTGAAGGTCGCGGAAACAGCAGCTATGCACCAGGCTTAGACTGCAACAGTGCAGACTGGAAAGGGGCTCGGGAAAGGTCTCTTCAGGAAGATAAGGTTTATAAGTGACTGAATTATCTTAACATTGCTATACAGTTCGGGGCCAAATTTATAATAAGTGTATGGAAAATAAAGATATAAAGACAGTGAAAGACAGAGAAATAAATATTACAGATTAAAAAATGAGTGGATAGGAATGAAGAAGCAATTGTGGTATATGCTTACCTGGTGATGGCACTTGTATAATTACAATAATGTGTACTTGAGTAGGTGGAGTGGGAAGGGTGGTGAAATAAATAAATCTCCTATTGATATAGTGAAAGGCAAATGCACAATTCCTAAAACTGAAAAATTGAGACAGAAATAAAAGCATTGTTTTCCAAGAAGCAAAAGAAAATATCAAAACAAAAGTAAAGAGAAAACAGCTAAAAACAAAGTAAATCAATTCCCTCTGGAGAATAGAAAATTTTGGAAATGATGGAGAGAGGGGCTACTCTTTTCTTAATAAGTTTATAAATGGGGGGGAGGGAAAGATGGCGGAGGAATAGGACGGGAAGACCACTTTCTCCCTCACGAATTCCTCAAAAGAACATTTCAACGCCGAGCAAACTTCACAAAACAACTTCTGTAGGCTGGCAGAGGACATCAGGCAACCAGAAAAGCAGATCATTGTCTTCAAAAACAGGTAGGAAAAAATATAAAAGACGAAAAAGGAGACAAAGGAGGTGGGGAGGGAGCTCCGTCCCGGGAAGGGAAGCCCGTCCCGGGAAGGGAATTTTAAGAAGAGAGGTTTCCAAACACCAGGAAACACTCTCCCTGCCGAGTCTGTGGCGAGCCTTGGAAACACAGAGGGCAACATAACAGGAAGGAAAAATAGATAAATAATTAAAACCAACAGATTACAAGCCCAACAGTAACTCCCCCAGTGGAAAAGCAGCACAGACGCCTGCATCCGCCACTGGGAAGTGGGGGCAGGGCAGGGACGCGCGGGAGGCTCGGGCTGCAGAGCTTTGTAAGAATCGGGCAGGAGCGCCCCACGCGCAACCAGAACGATCTAACTTGGGCTAGCAAACCAGACTGTGGGATAGCTACCACGCGAAAAGCGCGAACATAAGACACCGCCAGGACCGAGCACAGAACAAAGGACGGAACGGGAAAAGCCGGCTGCAGACCATCCCCCGCCGGGGACAGGCAGCCAGAGTCGTAAGGACTGGAAAGGGGCAATTGCAAACTCGGAGAGACTTTACTTACCTAACTGCAAGCAAGATCCTTTGCTAAGACTTCTGGGGGTGCTGGACAGTCACAATCTACCGCACGGGGTGCGCCAGGGGCCCGCCCAGAAAGCTGAGCAGCAGCGGCAGAAAAGGTGACAAGCCGCGGCGATCGCGCTCGCCAAACTCCTGAGCTACTTGGACCTGGGAAGGGCACAAAGCGCAGTTCCAGCCGAATCTGTGCCTCTGAGGGCTGCCTGAGCGCCGAACCTGAGCGGCTTGGACCGGGGAAGTGCACGCAGCCTAGGGCCGGCCCCAGACGGTTCCCGGCTGAGCATCCTAGAGCCGGAGCGGTTTGTGCGCCGCGAAAAAGGACAGGTCAAGCCGGGCAGAGATACTGCGTGCACACGACAGTGCTATTTGTTAGCAGCAGCCCCCCTCCCCACAGCGCAACTGTGAGCCTAAAAAGCCAGCAAACAGAAGAAGTTAAACGAGGGAACCACCTTGGAAGTGATCCCACACGGCCCATTACACCAGAAAGGGCCAGATATTTTTAATATTTATAAAATCATTCCTTTTTTTTTTTTTTTTGCTTTTTTTTTTCTAACTTTTTTTAATTGTTAAGTCTTCTATTTCTCCTCTAATTTTTATTTCTATAACCTATTATTACTATATTTTTTTTTGTTTGTTTTTTAAAAAAGACTTTTTTTTTTTTTTTTAAGGCAAACACCATATACAGTCTTTGGATGGTTGTTGATGGCTTTTTTTTTTTTTTGATTGTTTGTTTGTTTGTTTGTTTTTTAATAATTCTTTTTCTTTTTTTTTTCTTTCTTTCTTCCTTTTTCCTTCTGCTTCTCTCTAATATTGTATCTTTGAAAATCCAACCTCTACTCTAGATTTTTAATCTTTGCTCTTAGGTTTTTGTGGTCAATTTTGTACATTTAAAAACCCAAACTTCACTATCCCAGTTTACCTGAGAGCGAGATTACTGGCTTGACCACTCTCTCCTCCTCTGGACTCTCCTTTTTCTCCACCAGGTGGCCTCTGTCTCTTTTCTCCCCCATCTCTCCTCTATCCAACTCTGTGAATCTCTGTGTGTTCCAGACGGTGGAGAACACCTAAGGAACAGGTTACTGGCAGCATTTGTCTCGCTCCTACTCATTCCTCTCTCTGATCCTCCGGGTCACCTCTGTCTACTTCCTCCCTCTCCTCTTCCCCATATAACTCTGTAAATACCTCTGAGCGGTCCAGGCTATAGAGCGCACATAAGGAAGTGACTACTGGCTAGCTTGCTCTCTTCTCTTTTGATCTCACCGCATCTCATTCCAGTTACCTCTAACTACCCCCTCCATCTTCTCTTCTCCTTATAACTCAGTGAACCTCTCTGAGTGTCCCTCAATGTGGAGAAACTTTTCATCTTTAACCTAGATGTTTGATCATCGGTGCTGTATAGATGGAGAAGTCTAGAGGCTACTGTAAAAATAAAACTGAAAACCAGAAGCAGGAAGCTTAAATCCAAAGCCTGAAAACATTAGAGAACTCTTGAATTCAGGGAACATTAAGCAATAGGAGCCCATCTAATGCCTTCATACCTACACCGAAACCAAGTTCCACCCAAGGGCCAACAAATTCCAAAACAAGACATACCACGCAAATTCTCCAGCAACACAGGAACACTCCCCTGAGCTTCAATATACAGGCAGCTCAAAATTATCCCAAAACCTTTGATGTCTCGTAACCCATTACGGGTCACTCCATTGCACTCCAGAGAGAAGAAACCCAGCTCCACCCACCAAAACTCCAACACAAGCCTCCCTAACCAGGAAACCTTGACAAGCCACTGATAGAACCCCACCCAAAGTGAGGAAGCTCCATAATAAAGAGAACTCCACAAATTCCCAGAATATAAAAAAGCCACCCCAAACGCAGCAATATAACCAAGATGAAGAGACAGAGGAATACACAGCAGGTAAAGGAACAGGAGAGTTGCCCACCAAACCAAACAAAAGTGGAAGAAGTAGGGAATCTACCGGAGAAGGAATTCCGAATATTGATAGTGAAAATGATCCAAAATCTTGAAATCAAAATGGAATCACAGATAAATAGCCTAGAGACAAGGATTGAGAAGATGCAAGAAAGGTTTAACAAGGACCTAGAAGAAATAAAAAAGAGTCAAAATATAATGAATAATGCAATAAATGAGATCAGAAACACTCTGGAGGCAACAATTAGTAGAATAACGGAGGCAGAAGATAGGATTAGTGAAATAGAAGATAGAATGGTAGAAATACATGAATCAGAGAGGAAACAAGAACAACGAATTAAAAGAAATGAGGACAATCTCAGAGACCTCCAGGACAATATGAAACGCTCCAACATTCGAATTATAGGAGTCCCAGAAGAAGAAGACAGAAAGAAAGATCATGAGAAAATCCTTGAGGAGATAATAGTTGAAAACTTCCCTAAAATAGGGAAGGAAATAATTACCCAAGTCCAAGAAACACAGAGAGTTCCAAATAGGATAAACCCAAGGCGAAACACCCCAAGACACATATTAATCAAATTAACAAAGATCAAACACAAAGAACAAATATTAAAAGCAGCAAGGGAAAAACAACAAATAACACACAAGGGGATTCCCATTAGGATAACAGCTGATCTTTCAATAGAAACTCTTCAGGCCAGGAGGGAATGGCAAGACATACTTAAAGTGATGAAAGACAATAACCTACAGCCCAGAATACTGTACCCAGCAAGGATCTCATTCAAATATGAAGGAGAAATAAAAAGCTTTACAGACAAGCAAAAGCTGAGAGAATTCAGCACCACCAAACCAGCTCTCCAACAAATTCTAAAGGATATTCTCTAGACAGGAAACACGAAAAGGGTGTATAAACTCGAACCCAAAACAATAAAGTAAATGGTAATGGGATCACACTTATCAATAATTACCTTAAACGTAAGTGGGTTGAATGCCCCAACCAAAAGACAAAGACTGGCCGAATGGATACAAAAACAAGACCCCTCTATATGCTGCTTACAAGAGACCCACCTCAAAACAAGGGACACATACAGACTGAAAGTGAAGGGCTGGAAAAAGATATACCACGCAAATAGAGACCAAAAGAAAGCAACAGTGGCAATACTCATATCCGATAAAATAGACTTTAAAACAAAGGCTGTGAAAAGAGACAAAGAAGGCCACTACATAATGATCAAAGGAACAATCCAAGAAGAAGATATAACAATTATAAATATATATGCCTCCAATATAGGAGCCCCGCAATATGTAAGACAAATGCTAACAAGTATGAAAGGGGAAATCAACAATAACACAATAATAGTGGGAGACTTTAATACCCCACTCGCACCTATGGACAGATCAACTAAACAGAAAATTAACAAAGAAACGCAAACTTTAAATGATACATTTGATCAGTTAGACCTAATTGATATCTATAGGACATTTCACCCCAAAACAATGAATTTCACTTTTTTTTCAAGTGCTCATGGAACCTTCTAGAGGATAGATCACATCCTGGGCCATAAATCTAAACTTGATAAATTCAAAAAAATCGAAATCATTCCAAGCATCTTTTCTGACCATAATGCATTAAGATTAGATCTCAATTACAGGAGAAAAACTATTAAAAATTCCAACATATGGAGGTTGAACAACACACTTCTGAATAACCAACAAATCACAGAAGAAATCAAAAAAGAAATTAAAATATGCATAGAAACTAATGAAAATGGAAACACAACAACCCAAAACCTGTGGGACACTATAAAAGCAGTGCTAAGAGGAAAGTTCATAGCAATACAGGCATACCTCAAGAAACAAGAAAAAAGTCAAATAAATAACCTAACTCTGCAACTAAAGCAACTAGAAAAGGAAGAGTTGGAGAACCCCAGAGTTAGTAGAAGGAAAGAAATCTTAAAAATTAGGGCAGAAATAAATGCAAAAGAAACAAAAGAGACCATAGCAAAAATCAACAAAGCCAAAAGCTGGTTCTTTGAAAGGATAAATAAAATTGACAAACCATTAGCCAGACTCATCAAGAAGCAAAGAGAGAAAAATCAAATCAATAAAATTAGAAATGAAAATGGAGAGATCACAACAGATAACACAGAAATACAAAGGATCATAAGAGACTACTATCAGCAGTTGTATGCCAATAAAATGGACAACGTGGAAGAAATGGACAAATTCTTAGAAAAGTACAATTTTCCAAAACTGAACCAGGAAGAAATAGAAAATCTTAACAGACCCATCACAAGCACAGAAATTGAAATGGTAATCAGAAATCTTCCAGCAAACAAAAGCCCAGGTCCAGACGGCTTCACAGCTGAATTCTACCAAAAATTTCGAGAAGAGCTAACACCTATCCTCCTCAAACTCTTCAAGAAAATTGCAGAGGAAGGTAAACTTCCAAACTCATTCTATGAGGCCACCATCACCCTAATACCAAAACCTGACAAAGATGTCACAAAAAAGGAAAACTACAGGCCAATATCACTGATGAACATAGATGCAAAAATCCTCAACAAAATTCTAGCAATCAGAATCCAACAACACATTAAAAAGATCATACACCATGACCAAGTGGGCTTTATCCCAGGGATGCAAGGATTCTTCAATATCCACAAATCAATCAATGTAATTCACCACATTAACAAATTGAAAAATAAAAACCATATGATTATCTCAATAGATGCAGAGAAGGCCTTTGACAAAATTCAACATCCATTTATGATAAAAACTCTCCAGAAAGCAGGAATAGAAGGAACATACCTCAACATAATAAAAGCTATCTATGACAAACCCACAGCAAACATTATCCTCAATGGTGAAAAATTGAAAGCATTTCCCCTAAACTCAGGAACAAGACAAGGGTGTCCACTTTCACCGCTACTATTCAACATAGTTCTGGAAGTTTTGGCCACAGCAATCAGAGCAGAAAAAGAAATCAAAGGAATCCAAATTGGAAAAGAAGAAGTAAAACTCTCACTGTTTGCAGATGACATGATCCTCTACATGGAAAACCCTAAAGACTCCACCAGAAAATTACTAGAGCTCATCAATGAATATAGTAAAGTTGCAGGATATAAAATCAACACACAGAAATCCCTTGCATTCCTATACACGAATAATGAGAAAGTAGAAAAAGAAGTTAAGGAAACAATTCCATTCACCATTGCAACGAAAAGAATAAAATACTTAGGAATATATCTACCTAAAGAAACTAAAGACCTATATATAGAAAACTATAAAACACTGATGAAAGAAATCAAAGAGGACACTAATAGATGGAGAAATATACCATGTTCATGGATCGGAAGAATCAATATAGTGAAAATGAGTATACTACCCAAAGCAATTTACAAATTCAATGCAATCCCTATCAAGCTACCAGCCACATTTTTCACAGAACTAGAACAAATAATTTCAAGATTTGTATGGAAATACAAAAAACCTCGAATAGCCAAAGCAATCTTGAGAAAGAAGAATGGAACTAGAGGAATCAACTTGCCTGACTTCAGGCTCTACTACAAAGCCACAGTCATCAAGACAGTATGGTACTGGCACAAAGACAGACATATAGATCAATGGAACAAAATAGAAAGCCCAGAGATGAATCCACACACATATGGACACCTTATCTTTGACAAAGGAGGCAAGAATATACAATGGAGTAAAGACAATCTCTTTAACAAGTGGTGCTGGGAAAACTGGTCAACCACTTGTAAAAGAATGAAACTAGATCACTTTCTATCACCGTACACAAAAATAAACTCAAAATGGATTAAAGATCTAAATGTAAGATCAGAAACTATAAAACTCCTAGAGGAGAACATAGGCAAAACAATCTCAGACATAAATCACAGCAGGATCCTCTATGATCCACCTCCCAGAATTCTGGAAATAAAAGCAAAAATAAACAAATGGGATCTAATTAAAATTAAAAGCTTCTGTACAACAAAGGAAAATATAAGCAAGGTGAAAAGACAGCCTTCTGAATGGGAGAAAATAATAGCAACTGAAACAACTGACAAACAACTAATCTCAAAAATATACAAGCAACTTCTGCAGCTCAATTCCAGAAAAAATAAACGACCCAATCAAAAATGGGCCAAAGAACTAAGTAGACATTTCTCCAAGAAGACATACGGATGGCTAACAAACACATGAAAAGATGTTCAACATCACTCATTATTAGAGAAATGCAAATCAAAACCACAATGAGGTACCACTTCACACCAGTCAGAATGGCTGCGATCCAAAAATCTGCAAGCAATAAATGCTGGAGAGGGTGTGGAGAAAAGGGAACCCTCCTACACTGTTGGTGGGAATGCAAACTAGTACAGCCACTATGGAGAACAGTGTGGAGATTCCTTAAAAAATTGCAAATAGAACTGCCTTATGACCCAGCAATCCCACTTCTGGGCATACACACCGAGGAAACCAGAATTGAAAGAGACACATGTACCCCAATGTTCATCGCAGCACTGTTTACAATAGCCAGGACATGGAAACAACCTAGATGTCCATCAGCAGATGAATGGATAAGAAAGCAGTGGTACATATACACAATGGAGTATTACTCAGCCGTTAAAAAGAATTCATTTGAATCAGTTCTGATGAGATGGGTGAAACTGGAGCCAATTATACAGAGTGAAGTAAGCCAGAAAGAAAAACACCAATACAGTATACTAACACATATATATGGAATTTAGAAAGATGGCAATGACGACCCTGTATGCAAGACAGGAAAAAAGACACAGATGTGTATACCAGACTTTTGGACTCAGAGGGAGAGGGAGAGGGTGGGATGATTTGGGAGAATGGGAATTATAACATGTATACTGTCATGTAAGAATTGAATCGCCAGTCCATGTCTGACATAGGGTGCAGCTTGCTTGGGGCTGGTGCATGGGGATGACCCAGAGAGATGTTTGTGGGGAGGGAGGTGGGAGGGGGGGTTCATGTTTGGGAACGCATGTAAGAATTAAAGATTTTAAAATTTAAAAAAAAAAAATTAAAAAAAAAAACAAAACAAACAAACAAAAAAGTTTATAAATCATTTGACTCTTTAAATATGATAAAAATAAAGGCAGTATTTCAATTACCCACATTAATCAATAAAGATGAGTTTGTTAAATGTTCCTCCTTCCTCTACATAAAAATTCCTTGGAGCAAGCTTACTGTCTTTCTCTATGCTCTTCTAAAAGCCCTATAAATTCCTTACCCTGGCCCCAGTCTGCCAGAAAGCAAAATATATGAAATTAATTGTTTGGATGGTCTTGCCTTCTTTCATCCATTCATTTACTTACTCATTCATTCATTCCTTTTATATTCACTGTGTTCCTTCCCTGGGCCATGTATTGCGACAAGGGTCTAAGAAAACCAGACCCTTAAATAGATGGATAGATATAGATATATGTGTGTATGGATAGATAGATAATGAATGGATGATTTCTGTATGTGTATGATAAGATGAAGCAGATGCTCGATGTGACCTACCCATGTGCCTCCAACCTTAGCAATTCTAATGAGTTCTGCACTTTCCAGCTGCTAATATCTATGTTTCTATAACTTGTGTCTTTTCGCAGAATTTTATGAAGCACTCTACCCAAAGTGAGACAGTCTACACACACATATATGCACATATACAGTCCTCAACCAGTGAATATCAAGAGCTGGTGGACAAATAACCCACCTTGGGTAGGAAAACTGTGAGTTTATTACACTAGCTCTCAGATGTGATGTGGGGTTAAGTTCAAATTGCCCAATGTTGCCTGATTTAAGAATGCATCTTTAATTGGCTGCCTTTCCTTCCCATCATCCTCACACTTCCCAAATAAACTGTTGGACTTGAATCTTTGAATTGGAGTCTGTTTAGGTGGAATTCACTATAAGACAGACATGAAACTTAGGACAATAATAGAAGTTCACTGGATATTCAGAGAGCTCAGAGAAGAGCACTGAACTCATACTGGAAATGAGGAAGATGGGGGAAAATGATTGGAATCAAGGACAACCCTTGGAAATGACTCTTGAGTGAGAAATTAAAGCATACTTAGCAGTTCACTTTCACTTTTCACTTTCATGCATTGGAGAAGGAAATGGCAACCCACTCCAGTGTTCTAGCCTGGAGAATCCCAAGGGATTAGGGAGCCTGGTGGGCTGCCATCTATGGGGTCGCACAGAGTCAGACACAACTGAAGCAACTTAACAGTAGCAGCAGCAGCAATTCACAGGCCCTCTGCTAGGGTACAGGGTATCAGAAGCACACAGATATGGCCCCAACTATGGGACCTGGAAGGATGGCTAGTGAAGCAGGTAACCACAAGATGAAAAGAAATCAGACGGATCACGCACCACGCAATGTGGGGAGCTAAAGAAGCTACTCCCTAAGGGAATCCACTGGCCTGGGCTATTTGTCCACCCCCTTCTGCTTCATGAATTCTCTCCCCTAAGTTCCATTCTTCATTTTTTAACTTTTATATTGGAGTAGAAATTGGTCAACCATGCTGTGCTAGTTAATACTTCTCCTTCCTCTTGAGTTTCTCTATCCCTGCCAGTCCTCCCATGCTGGTTTTCCTGGGGGCTTCTGTCCCAGCCATGCTCATGTCTTATTTATGGGTTTTCTCCAGTTGACTCTACTCTTACCATTACTTCAAATATCATCTATGGGCCTAAGGTTACTAATCTATATTTTTATCACAGAGCTATATTTCATGTTCCAAGCACAATTACCCAACAACACTTCTTTCTGGAAAAAACTTCCTAGCACCTTGCTTTATATCATGGCAGGTGCTTGAAATGAATGGCTACTAGAGGAGCCAGACATCCAGTCATGGATCCAGTCCCATCACTTCATGGCAAATAGATGGGAAACAATGGAAACAGTAACAGACTTTATTTTCTTGGGTTCCAAAATCACTGCGGATGATGACTTCAGCCATAAAATTAAAAGACTTTTGCTTCTTGAAAGAAAAGCTACAACAAATCTAGACAGCATATAAAAGCAGAGACATTACTTTGGCAACAAAGTTTCTCCAGTCAAATCTATGGTTTTTCCAATAGTCATGTATGGGAGGTGAGAATTGGACCATAAAGAAAACTAAGTGCTGAAGAATTAATGCTTTTGAAGTGTGGTGTTGGAGAAGACTCTTGAGAGTCCTTTGAACTGTTAAGAGATCAAACCAGTTAATCCTAAAGGAAACCAGTCCTGAATATTTATTGGAAGGACTGATGCTGAGGCAGAAGCTCCAATATTTTTGGCCACCTGATGCAAAGAACTGATTCCGTGGAAAAGCCCCTGATGCTGGGAAAATTTGAAGGCAGGAGGAGAAGGGGATGACAAGAAGATGAGATGTTTGGATGGCATCACTGACTCATTGGACATGAGTTTGAACAAACTCCAGGAGTTGGTGATGGACAGGGAGGTCTGGCATGCTACAGTCCATCGAGTTGCAAAGAGTTGGACACAACTGAGCAACTGAACTGAACTGAACAGGAAGGAGGTGGACTTCATGATGCTCCTGGTGCACAACTAACTCTCTTTTAAATAGAGCACTTTTCTATCCCCTGGTTGCCCATATTGTTCCCTCTCCCTGAAAAACCTATCATGTTATGCCTTAGGGTGACTGACTGAGTTTCTCTGCTCCAGGAGACACCATTCATACACTGTCAAGTGAATTATCTATGCAAAGCCTAGATTATTTATGGTTCCATTATTATCTGAAATATACTTCATCATAAAGGCTTACCCCAAGTTTTCAACACAAATCAGGTCTCTTTAATATCTTTGTACTGTCTTCTCAATAAAACCATCACACTTCACAGTTATATATTTACTTGTGTGATGATATGGGATGATATCTACTTCATTCACTATCCTATAGAGAACATTTTTCCAGTGTTTATCATATAGTTAAGACTCAATAAACATTTGTGAAATGAACAAAATGAATTGAACTTAACCCTCAAAACACTAAGTGCTTATTCTGCACCTGACAAACTTCATATGCAGTGCTAGAGAGAGGAGGACAGAGATGATGGAACCACATGATTCCTGTCCCCAAGAGGCCCACAGTCAAGTACAGTGTGGAACAGTCTAACCACACAAATATGCTCAAGATATAAAGATAGCAGAGGACATAATGAGAAAGAAGGTAGAGGAAGGAGTAGGTGTGGGTGCTCATGGCAGAGAAGATGGAGGGGGAGAGAATCTGTGAAGGTTCCCAAGCCAACCTGACTTACTGCAATGCCTCAGAAGTCTTGGGCAGCCCACACCTTTACTCAGTACATAAAAACAGCACTGAATAAATCTGAGTCCTAAGATGCTACAGCATTAATGATGACATAAAGGTTTTATGGCAACATGGGCTGTGAGATTGTGACCAAAAATCTCTCCACAACAAAATAGAATTGTCATGATAAGAGCAAGCATCTCATCAGCTTTCAGTGGGACCATCATGGCTATTTATTGCTGCTAAATAAGAGAGTTCACTTGAAAGTGTTTGTGAGAAACCTTATTTCCTTTTGGAAGTGATTTTATGATTGAGACTGGAAGAACCACGGTGAGAGAGTCATGAGAATCCTATTGATGACTGGATATAAAACAAGGAGAGTTTATGTGTTAAATCTGTTATTTCTGACTCAGATGGGAGATTATGATTATTTCTGAAGGTTTCTGACATGTTGAAGCAAATTTTATAAAACTGATCCTAATAAAAGACAACACTTTGAGCAAATGTATATATAAAATAGTTTTGCAGCATAACAAACCAACAACAAAACTTTGCAACTTAAAAACAACAAACATTCATTATCACTCATTATAATGAGTTCAGCTGTGTGTTTCTGATCTGAGCTGACTAGGCTGGAGCTAGATAGT
>NW_017193440.1:0-9812 GCF_001704415.2 Capra hircus
GCCCCCCCGAGGCTCGATAAAAAAGAGAGGAATTCCCTTTCCCTGCGGGGGTCGAAGGAATATTTCCCCACGTTCCCGGTTCTCGGCATTCTCCCAGAGGAAGTCCCCGCCTTCCCGCCAAACAGGGGAAAGGCGAGAGATGAAACTTCCCCAGAGGTTCTGCCCAAACCCAATTCCCAAGGGAAAAGGTTCCCCAGATTTTGGGTTTTTTCTCCAGTTTTCTCCCAAACCAGGGGGGAAAACGTTGTTTTTTCCCGGCAAAAACCCCCCGCCTCGACTTCCCAAGGCGAGGGGAAAAAACGGGAAAACTAAAACCCAAACCCCCCACCCGTGGTGCCATTGGATAGAACAGCCCTTTTTTGTTGTGGAGCCTTCCGGGGAAATCGCCCTCGTTTTTTCGTGAAGGCCTCTCGTGGGGAAAAGGCCCCCTCGGAAGAAAGGGCCCAAGCAAGATCCCTGAAATCCAAAACGTGAGGGAAGCGTGTTTGGGAAAAACAAAAACTTTGTGCTGTTAAAACCAGGCTTCGGGAGGAAAAAGCCGCTGCGGGCAATGGCCCCCCCAAACCCGGAGGATAAGGAAACTGAAAAACCTTTTCCCAAACTGAAAGAAGAAAAAAAAAAACTTCCAAGGAAAGTTTAAAAACCCCCAAAGAGAATTTCCATTGGGTCCCAGCCCCAACCTGAGAAGAAAGGCTCAAAGGTTCCTGCAATAAACGATCCAAAAAAAAACCAAAAAAAAAAACTTTTAGATCCTTTAGGCCCCCAAAGGTATCGAAAACGGAAAAGGAGAAAAATTCCGGAGAGCCCCCCTAGCAAAACTCGCCAAAATGGGTGGGACTGGCCCTTCCCTTTTGGAGCCCACCAAGAAATGCGGTCCCCTTGGAAAGGTCCCCAATCAGTCGAGGGACAAACCCTGGGCAATACCAATTCGAAAAATCCAAGGGAGTTTTCTTTAACCCTCCCCAGGCCGTAAGATGAGAGCCCCAAATGCGCCTGAGTCGTCTCTTCGAAGGCTAAAAAACACCCAACCAAAAAAAAACCTGGAACTTTCCCCCAAAAAGGGTTCTTGTTTTCAAAAACCACCCCTTGCTTTGCAAAAATTTTCAAGGGAATGCCGGCCCGACATGACCGTTTTTTTTTCCCAAGCTCGAGAGATAGCCACCCGAAAGATACCGCCCCATAATTCCAGGCGGAAACCCCCGGTTTCCCCCCCCCTTACCGAAAAGAGGAAAGAAGTTCCCGTTTTCCCCTGCTGTGGTTTCGGAAAAAGGAATCAAGCGTGTCCCGGTTAATTCTTTAAAAGGAGTTGAACCGCTTCCCCCAAAAACCAGGATTAAAAGCGAAGAGGAGAACGTGCCCAGGGTCGTGCCCCACAAAATCCCCAAAGGAAGTTCCCCCCGGCGTTTTTCCTTTCCAAGTTCCAATTTCCAAGTCGGAATAACCCCTGTTTTCCCGTGCCCAAAAACCTTGCCCTCACGTTCAAGCCGAAGGATCGGAAAAAAAACTTTCAACAAAACCCAACGGGGCACGTGGAAACCTCCCTTTGGGAAAAGCCCTAAAGTTGGAAGCCTGGAGGATGGGGCCATACAGGAATTTTCCCTTAAATCCACGGAAGGTTAAAGCGCGGGAACAAAAACTTCGGCTGCGTTACCAGGCCTTTGGGAGGGAGAAAAAAGCGCAACTTGCAATGCCCGCCACTCAAAACGACGAAGGATAAGAAAAGAACTGGACTCCCCTTGTGAGGAAAAAACTCCCAAGAATAGTACCCCCCAAGTCCATGTCAATGCACTGGGGAGAATCCCAAGTCGCAAACGACTCGCACACAAGGTCTTAGCCCGCATCGACGGAGATAAACCCGAAGCCCCGTGCAAGCAAACTCGCATGGGGACTGGCCTTTCCTGAGGCCACCAGAGCGGGTCCCTGAGGTCCCGTCGTAAGTCGAGAGCACCTGCGGCAATCGAGAAAATCCAGGAGGTTCTCCCCTCCAGGCGAGATGAGGCCCATTTCCGCTGAGGCGTCTCGAGGCTAATCACACATCTAACCTCTGGAACTTCCAAAGGGTCCTTCACACCTTGCTGCAACTCAAGAAGTTCCCGACATACCCGTCTCCACTCGAGAGGAAGCACGAGAGTCCGCCCACATCCAGAGGAGCCCGTTTCGCCTCTAGCTCGAGAGGAGGGATCCTTTCCCTGCGTGTCGGGAAAGAATTCCCGGCGTTCCGTCGCATCTCAAGGAGGCGCTCTCCACAGGAAAGGCGAGAGGAACTCCAGGGTCGTGCCACCATTCCCAGAGTCCCCCAGATGTCTCAGTCCATTCCAGGGAAACCTGTTTTCCCTGCACTGCCTCGACTTTCAAGCCGAGGATCGCTCACACAACGGTGGCACGTGGAACAGCCCTTTGGGAAAGCCTCGTGGGAAAGCCTCGAGGGAAAGCCACAGATCCCTTGATCCACGCGAAGGGAAGCGTGACACTGCTGCTACAGCTCGGGAGGAAAGCGCACGTGCATGCCCCCACTCGAGACGAGGACTGACTCCCCTGGGGAGACTCCAGAAGTACCCCAAGATCCATGTCAGCACTGGAGAGGAATGCTCAGTTCCGGCACCGACTCCACACAAGCCTTAGGCCCGCATCGACGGGAGAGGAATCCCGAGGCCCCGAGCAACTCGCATGGGGACTGGCCTTTCCTGAGGCCACCAGAGCGGGTCCCTGAGGTCCCATCGTAAGTCGAGAGCACCTGCCATAAATCGAGAAAATCCAGGAGGTTCTCCCTCCAGGCGAGATGAGGCCCATTTCCGCTGAGGTGTCTCGAGGCTAAACACTAACACCTGGAACTTCCAAAGGGTCCTTCACACCCTTGCTGCAAATCAAGAAGTTCCCGACATACTCGTCTCCACTCGAGAGGAAGCACGAGAGTCCCCCACATCCAGAGGAACCCCGTTTCCCCCTCCTAGCTCGAGAGGAGGGTTCCTTTCCCTGCGTGGTCGGGAAAGAATTCCAGGCGTTTCCGTCGCATCTCAAAAGGAGGTGCTCTCCACAGGAAAGGCAGAGGACTCCAGGGTCGTGCCACATTCCGAGTCCCGCAGATGTCTCAGTCCATTCCAGGGAAACCTGTTTTCCCTGCACTGCCTCGACTTTCAAGCCGAGGATCGACTAACACCACGGTGGCACGTGGACAGCCCTGTGGAAAAGCCTAGTGGGAAAGCCTCGAGGGAAAGCCACAGATCCTTGATCCACGCGAAGGGAAAGCGCGTCACTGCTGCTACAGCTCGGAGGAAAGCGCACGTGCATGCCCCACTCGAGACGAGGACTGACTCCCCTCGGGAGACTCCAGAAGTACCCAAGATCCATGTCAGCACTGGAGAGGAATCCTCAGGTTCCGGCACCCACTCCACAAAAGATCTTAGGCCCGGCATCGACGGAGAGGAATCCCGAGAGGCCCGCGAGCAACTCGGATGGGGACTGGCCTTTCCTGAGGCCAGCAAGAGCGGGTCCCTGAGGTCCCCGTCGTAGGTCGAGAGCACCTGCCGAAACTCGACAAAATCCAGGAGGTTCTCCCCTCCAGGCGAGATGAGGCCCATTTCCGCTGAGGCGTCTCGAGGCTAAACACATCTAACACCTGGAACTTCCAAAGGGTCCTTCACCCCTTGCTGCAATCAAGAAGTTCCCCGACATACCCGTCTCCACTCGAGAGGAAGCACCAGAGTCCCGCCACATCCAGAGGAGCCCCGATTCCGCCTCATAGCTGGAGAGGAGGGATCCTTTCCCTGCGTGATCGGGAAAGAATTCCCGGCGTTCCCGTCGCATCTAAAGAGGAGGCACTCCCACAGGAAAGGCGAGAGGAACTCCAGGGTAGTGCGACCATTCCCAGTGTCCCGCAAATGTCTCAGTCCATGCCAGGGTAAGCTGTTTTCCCTGCACTGCCTCGACTTTCAAACCGAGGATCGACTCACACCACGGTGGCACGTGGAACAGCCCTGTGGGTAAGCCTCTTGGGAAAGCCTCATGGGAAAGCCTCGAGGGAAAGTCGCTGATCCCATGATCCACGCGACGGGAAGCGTGACACTGCTGCTACAGCTCGGGAGGAAAGAGCAGGTGCATGCCCCCACTCGAGACGAGGACTGACTCCCCTGGGGAGACTCCAGAAGTACCCCAATATCGATATCAGCACTGGAGAGCAATCCTCAGGTTCCGCACCGACTCCACACAGGGTCTTATGCCCCGGCATCGACCGGAGAGGAATCCCGAGAGGCCCCTGAGCAACTTGCATGGGGACTGGCCTTTCCTGAGGCCACCAGAGCGGGTCCCTGAGGTCCCCGTGGAAAGTCGAGAGCACCTGCCGCAACTCGAGAAAATCCAGGAGGTTCTCCTCTCCAGGCCAGATGAGGCCCATTTCCGCTGAGGCGTCTCGGCTAATCACAACTAACCTCTGGAACTTCCAAAGGGTCCTTCACACCCTTGCTGCAACTCAAGAAGTTCCCCGACATACCCGTCTCCCCTCGAGAGGAAGCACGAGAGTCCCGCCCACATCCAGAGGAGCCCCATTGCCCCTCCTAGCTCGAGAGGAGGGATCCTTTCCCTGCGTGCTCGGGAAAGAATTCCAGGCGATCCCGTCGCATCTCAAGAGGAGGCACTCTCCACTAGAAAGGTTAGAGGAACTCCAGGGTCGTGCCACCATTCCCTGAGTCGCCCAGATGTATCAGTCCATTCCATGGAAACCTGTTTTCCCTGCACAGCCTCGACTTTCAAGCCAAGGATCGACTAACACCACGGTGCCATGTAGGACAGCCCTGTGGGAAAGCCTCTTGGGAATGCCTCGTGTGAAAGCCTCGTGGGAAAGCCTCGAGGGAAAGCCACAGATCCCTTGATCCACGCGAAGGGAAGCGTGACACTGCTGCTACAGCTCGGAGGAAAGCACACGTGCATGCCCCACTCGAGACGAGGACTGACTCCGCTGGGGAGACTCCAGAAGTACCCCGAGATCCATGTCAGCACTGGAGAGGAATCCTGAGGTTCCGGCACCCACTCCACACAAGATCTTAGGCCCCGGCATCGACGGGAGAGGAATCCCGAGAGGCCCGCGAGGAACTCGCATGGGGACTGGCCGTTCCTGAGGCCACCAGAGCGGGTCCCTGAGGTCCCGGTCGTAAGTCGAGAGCACCTGCCAACTCGAGAAAATCCAGGAGGTTCTCCCCTCAGGCGAGTTGAGGCCCATTTCCGCTGAGGCGTCTCGAGGCTAATCACATCTAACAATTGGAACTTCCAAAGGGTCCTTCACACCCTTGCTGCAACTCAAGAAGTTCCCCGACATACCCGTCTCCACTCGATTGGAAACACGAGAGTCCCACCCACATCCAGAGGAGTACCGTTTCCGCCCCATGCTCGAGAGGAGGGATCCTTTCCCTGCGTGGTCGGGAAAGAATTCCCGACGTTCCCGTCGCATCTCAAGAGGAGTCGCTCTCCACAGGAAAGGCGAGAGGAACTCCAGGGTCGTGCCACCATTCCCAGAGTCCCCCAGATGTCTCAGTCCATTCCAGGGAAACGTGTTTTCCCTGCACAGCCTCGACTTTCAAGCCGAGGATCGACTAACACCACGGTGGCAAAGGACAGCCCTGTGGGAAAGCCTCGTGGGAACGCCTCGTCTGAAAGCCTCGTGGGAAAGCCTCGAGGGAAAGCCACAGATCCCTTGATCCACGTGAAGGGAAGCGTGACACTGCTGCTACAGCTCGGGAGGAAAGCGCTCGTGCATGCCCCACTCGAGACGAGGACTGACTCCACTGGAGAGACTCCAGAAGTACCCCAAGATCCATGTCAGCACTGGAGAGGAATGCTCAGGTTCCGGCACCGAATCCACACTAGATCTTAGGCCCCAGTATCGACGGGAGAGGAATCCCGAGAGGCCCCCGAGCAACTCGCATGGGACTGGCCTTTCCTGAGGCCACCAGAGCGGGTCCCTGAGGTCCCCATCGTAAGTCGAGAGCACCTGCCAAAATCGAGAAAATCCAGGAGGTTCTCCCCTCCAGGCGAGATGAGGCCCATTTCCGCTGAGGTGTCTCGAGGCTAAACACATCCTAACACCTGGAACTTCCAAAGGGTCCTTCACACCCTTGCTGCAAATCAAGAAGTTCCCCGACATACCGTCTCCACTCGAGAGGAAGCACGAGAGTCCCGCCCACATCCAGAGGAACCCGTTTCCCCCTCCTAGCTCGAGAGGAGGGTTCCTTTCCCTGCGTGGTCGGGAAAGAATTCCAGGCGTTTCCGTCGCATCTCAAAGGAGGTGCTCTCCACAGGAAAGGCAGAGGACTCCAGGGTCGTGCCACCATTCCGAGTCCCCCAGATGTCTCAGTCCATTCCAGGGAAACCTGTTTTCCCTGCACTGCCTCGACTTTCAAGCCGAGGATCGACTACACCACGGTGGCACGTGGGACAGCCCTGTGGAAAAGCCTAGTGGAAAGCCTCGAGGAAAGCCACAGATCCCTTGATCCACGCGAAGGGAAGCGCGTCACTGCTGCTACAGCTCGGGAGGAAAGCGCACGTGCATGCCCCACTCGAGACGAGGACTGACTCCCCTGGGGAGACTCCAGAAGTACCCAAGATCCATGTCAGCACTGGAGAGGAATCCTCAGGTTCCGGCACCCACTCCACAAAAGATCTTAGGCCCCGGCATCGACGGGAGAGGAATCCCGAGAGGCCCGCGAGCAACTCGGATGGGGACTGGCCTTTCCTGAGGCCAGCAGAGCGGGTCCCTGAGGTCCCCGTCGTAGGTCGAGAGCACCTGCCGAAACTCGACAAAATCCAGGAGGTTCTCCCTCCAGGCGAGATGAGGCCCATTTCCGCTGAGGCGTCTCGAGGCTAAACACATCTAACACCTGGAACTTCCAAAGGGTCCTTCACACCCTTGCTGCAACTCAAGAAGTTCCCCGACATACCCGTCTCCACTCGAGAGGAAGCACCAGAGTCCCGCCCACATCCAGAGGAGCCCCGATTCCGCCTCATAGCTGGAGAGGAGGGATCCTTTCCCTGCGTGATCGGGAAAGAATTCCCGGCGTTCCCGTCGCATCTAAAGAGGAGGCACTCCCACAGGAAAGGCGAGAGGAACTCCAGGGTAGTGCGACCATTCCCAGTCCCGCAAATGTCTCAGTCCATGCCAGGGTAAGCTGTTTTCCCTGCACTGCCTCGACTTTCAACCGAGGATCGACTCACACCACGGTGGCACGTGGAACAGCCTGTGGGTAAGCCTCTTGGGAAAGCCTCATGGGAAAGCCTCGAGGGAAAGTCGCTGATCCCATGATCCACGCGACGGGAAGCGTGACACTGCTGCTACAGCTCGGGAGGAAAGAGCAGGTGCATGCCCCCTCGAGACGAGGACTGACTCCCCTGGGGAGACTCCAGAAGTACCCCAATATCGATATCAGCACTGGAGAGCAATCCTCAGGTTCCGGCACCGACTCCACACAGGGTCTTATGCCCGGCATCGACCGGAGAGGAATCCGAGAGGCCCCTGAGCAACTTGCATGGGGACTGGCCTTTCCTGAGGCCACCAGAGCGGGTCCCTGAGGTCCCCGTGGAAAGTCGAGAGCACCTGCCGCAACTCGAGAAAATCCAGGAGGTTCTCCTCTCCAGGCCAGATGAGGCCCATTTCCGCTGAGGCGTCTCCAGGCTAATCACAACTAACCTCTGGAACTTCCAAAGGGTCCTTCACACCCTTGCTGCAACTCAAGAAGTTCCCCGACATACCCGTCTCCCCTCGAGAGGAAGCACGAGAGTCCCGCCACATCCAGAGGAGCCCCGTTGCCGCCTCCTAGCTCGAGAGGAGGGATCCTTTCCCTGCGTGCTCGGGAAAGAATTCCAGGCGTCCCGTCGCATCTCAAGAGGAGGCACTCTCCACAGAAAGGCGAGAGGAACTCCAGGGTCGTGCCACCATTCCCAGAGTCCCCCAGATGTCTCAGTCCATTCCAGGGAAACCTGTTTTCCCTGCACTGCCTCGACTTTCAAGCCGAGGATCGACTAACACCACGGTGGCATGGGACAGCCCTGTGGGAAAGCCTCGTGGGAACAAAGCTCGAGAGGAAAGCCACAGATCCTTGATCCACGCGAAGGGAAGCGTGACACTGGCTACAGCTCGGAGGAAAGCGCACGTGCATGCCCCCACTCGAGACGAGGACTGACTCCCTGGGGAGACTCCAGAAGTACCCCAGATCCATGTCAGCACTGGAGAGGAATCCTCAGGTTCCGGCACGACTCCAACGCTTAGCCCAATCGACGGGAGAGGATCCCGGAGGCCCCGAGCAACGCATGGGGACTGGCCTTTCCTGAGGCCACCAGAGCGGGTCCCTGAGGTCCCATCGTAAGTCGAGAGCACCTGCCAAATCGAAAAAATCCAGGAGGTTCTCCCTCCAGGCGAGATGAGGCCCATTTCCGCTGAGGCGTCTCGAGGCTAAACACATCTAACACCTGGAACTTCCAAAGGGTCCTTCACACCCTTGCTGCAAATCAAGAAGTTCCCCGACATACCCGTCTCCACTCGAGAGGAAGCACGAGAGTCCCGCCCACATCCAGAGGACCCGTTTCCCCTCCTAGCTCGAGAGGAGGTTCCTTTCCCTGCGTGTCGGGAAAGAATTCCCGGCGTTCCCCGTCGCATCTCAAGAGGAGGCGCTCTCCACAGGAAAGGCGAGAGGAACTCCAGGGTCGTGCCACCATTCCCAGAGTCCCCAGATGTCTCAGTCCATTCCAGGGAAACCTGTTTTCCCTGCACTGCCTCGACTTTCAAGCCGAGGATCGACTCACACCACGGTGGCACGTGGGACATCCCTGTGGGAAAGCCTTGGAAAGCCTCGAGGGAAAGCCACAGATCCCTTGATCACGGAAGGGAAGCGTGACACTGCTGCTACAGCTCGGGAGGAAAGCGCAGTGCATGCCCCACTCGAGACGAGGACTGACTCCCCTGGGGAGACTCCAGAAGTACCCCAAGATCCATGTCAGCACTGGAGAGGAATCCTCAGGTTCGGCACCGACTCCACACAGGGTCTTAGCCCCGGCATCGACGGGAGAGGAATCCCGAGAGGCCCCGAGCAACTCCCATGGGGACTGGCCTTTCCTGAGGCCACCAGAGCGGGTCCCTGAGGTCCCCATCGTAAGTCGAGAGCACCTGCCGCAACTCGAGAAAATCCAGGAGGTTCTCCCTCCAGGCGAGATGAGGCCCATTTCCGCTGAGGGGTCCCGAGGCTAATCACATCTAACATCTGGAACTTCCAAAGGGTCCTTCACACCCTTGCTGCAACTCAAGAAGTTCCCCGACATACCCGTCTCCACTCGAGAGGAAGCACGAGAGTCCGCCACATCAGAGGAGCCCCGTTTCCGCTCCTAGCTCAAGAGGAGGGATCCTTTCCCTGCGTGTTCGGGAAAGAATTCCCGGCGTTCCCGTCGCATCTCAAGAGGAGGCTCTCCACAGGAAAGGCGAGAGGAACTCCAGGGTCGTGCCACCATTCCAGAGTCCCCAGATGTCTCAGTCCATTCAAGGGAAACCTGTTTTTCCCTGCACTGCCTCGACTTTCAAGCCGAGGATCGACTCACACCACGGTGGCACGTGGACAGCCCTGTGGGAAAGCCTCGTGGGAAAGCCTCTGGGAAAGCCACAGATCCTTGATCCCACGCGAAGGGAAGTGTGACACTGCTGCTACAGCTCGGGAGGAAAGCGCACGTGCATGCCCCACTCGAAGACGAGGACTGACTCCCGGGGAGACTCCAGAAGTACCCGAAGATCCATGTCAGCACTGGAGAGGAATCCTCAGGTTCCGGCACCGACTCCACACAAG
>NW_017193441.1:0-9812 GCF_001704415.2 Capra hircus
GGCCTAAGACCTTGTGTGGAGTCAGTGCCGGAACCTGAGGATTCCTCTACAGTGCTGACATGGATCTTGGGTACTTCTGGAGTCTCCCCAGGGGAGTCATTCCTCGTCTCGAGTGGGGGGCATGCACGTGCGCTTTCCTCTCGTGCTGTAGCAGCAGTGTCGCGCTTCCATTTCGCGTGGATCAAGGGATCTGTGGCTTTCCCTCGAGGCTTTCCAAGAAGCTTTCCCACGAGGCTTTCCCAAGAGGCTTTCCCACAGGGCTGTCCACGTGCCACCGTGGTGTGAGTCGATCCTCGGCTTGAAAGTCAAGGCAGTGCAGGGAAAACAGGTTTCCCTGAATGGACTGAGACATCTGTGGGACTCTGGGAATGTGGCACGACCCTGGAGTTCCTAACGCCTTTCCTGTGGAGAGCGCCTCCACGTGAGATGCGACGGAACGCCGGGAATTCTTTCCCGACAACGCAGGGAAAGGATCCCTCCTCTCGATCTAGGAGGCGGAAACGGGGCTCCTCTGGATGTGGCCGGGACTCTCGTGCTTCTCTCGAGTGGAGACCGGTATGTCGGGAACTTCTTGAGTTGCAGCAAGGGTGTGAAGGACCCTTTGGAAGTTCCAGAGGTACGGTGTGATTAGCCTCGAGATACCTCAGCGGAAATAGGTTTCAGCTCGCCTGGAGGGGAGAATCTCCTGGATTTTCTCGAGTTGCGGCAGGTGCTCTCAACTTACGACGGGGACCTCAGGGACCCGCTTTGGTGGCCTCCCGAAAGGCCAGGCCCATGCGAGTTGCTCGGGGCCTCTCGGGATTCCTCTCCGGTCGATGCCGGCGCCTAAGATCTTGTGTGGGAGTCGGTGCCGGAACCTGAGGATTCCTCTCCAGTGCTTTCATGAATCTCTTCTGGAGTCTCCCCAGGGCAGTCAGTCCTCTACTCGAGTGGGGGCATGCACGTGCGATTTCCTCCCGAGCTGTAGCAGCAGTGTCGCGCTTCCGTTCGCGTGGATCAAAGGATCTGTGTCTTTCCCTCGAGGCTTTCCCACGAGTCTTTCCACGAGGCTTTCCAACGAGGCTTTCCCACAGGGCTGTCCCACATGCCACCGTGGTGTGAGTCGATCCTCGGCTTGAAAGTCGACGCAGTGCAGGGAAAACAGGTTTCCCTGGAATGGACTGAGACATCTGGGGACACTGGGAATGTGGCACGAACCTGGAGTTCATCTCGCATTCCTGTGGTGAGCGCCTCCTCTTAGGATTCGACGGGAACGCCGGGAATTCTTTCCCGACCACGCAGGGAAAGGATCACTCCTCTCGAGCTAGAAGGCGGAAACGGGGCTCCTCTGGATGTAGGCGGGACTCTCGTGCTTGGTCTCGAATGGAGACGGGTATGTCGGGGAACTTCTTCAGTTGCAGCAAGGGTGTGAAGGACCCGTTGGAAGTTCCAGAGTTTAGGTGTGATTAGCCTCGAGACGTCTCTGTGGAAATGGCCCTCATCTCGACTGGAGGAGATAACCCCTGGATTTTTCTCGAGTTGAGGCAGGTGCTCCCGACTTACGACGGGGGACTTCAGGGACCCGCTCTGGGGCCTCTGGAAAGGACAGTCCCCATGCGAGTTGATCGGGGGCCTCTCGGGATTCTCTCCCGTCGATGCCGGGGCCTAAGATCTTGTGTGGAGTCGGTGCCAGAACCTGAGGATTCCTCTCCAGTGCTGACATGGATCTTGGGGTACTTCTGGAGTCTCCCCAGGGGAGTCAGTCCTCGTCTCGAGTGGGGGCATGCACGTGCGCTTTCCTCCCGAGCTGTAGCAGCAGTGTCGCGCTTCCATTCGCGTGGATCAAGGGATCTGTGGCTTTCCCTCGAGGCTTTCCCACGAGGCTTTCCCACAGGGCTGTCCCACGTGCCACCGTGGTGTGAGTCGACCCTCAGCTTGAAAGTCGAGGCAATGCAGGGAAAACAGGTTTCCCTGGAATGGACGGAGACATCTGGGGGACTCTGGGAATGGTGGCACGACCCTGGAGTTCCTTTCGCCTTTCCTGTGGAGAGCGCCTGCTCTTGAGATGCGACGGGAACGCCTGGAATTCTTTTTCAGAGCACGGTGGGAAAGGATCCCCCCACTCGAGCTAGGAGGCGGAAACGGGGCTCTTCTGGATGTGGGCGGGACTCTCGTGCTTCCTCTCGAGTGGAGTCGGGTATGTCGAGGAACTTCCTGAGTTGCAGCAAGGGTGTGAAGGACCCTTTGTAAGTTCCAGAGGTAAGGTGTGATTAGCCTCCGAGACGCCTCAGCAGAAATGGGCCTCATCTAGCCTGGAGGGGAGAACCTCCTGTATTTTCTCGAGGTGCGGCAGGTGCTCTCGACTTACGACGGGCACCTCAGGGACCCGCTCTGGTGGCCTCAGGAAAGGCCAGTCCCCATGCGAGTTGCTCGGGACCTCTCGGATTCCTCTCCCTTCGGTGCCGGGGCCTAAGATATTGTGTGGAGTGGGTGCCGGAACCTGAGGATTCCTCTCCAGTGCTTACGTGGATCTTGGGGTACTTCTGGAGTCTCCCCAGGGGAGTCAGTCCTCGTCTCGAGTGGGAACATGCACTTGCGCTCTCCTCTCGAGCTGTAGCAGCAGTGTCGCGCTTCCATTCCCGTGGATCGAGGGATCTGTGGCTCTCCCTCGAGGTTTTCCCACGAGGCTTTCCCACGAGGCTTTCCCACAGGGCTGTCCCACGTGCCACCGTGGTGTGAGTCAATCCTAGTCTTGAAAGTGGACGCAGTGGCAGGGAAAACAGGTTTCCCTGTAATGGACTAAGACATCTGGGGGACTCTGGGAACGGTGGCACGACCCTGGAGTTCCTCTCGCCTTTCCTGTGGAGAGCGCCTGCTCTTGAGATGCGACGGGACGCCGGGAATTATTTCCGGAGCAAGCAGGGAAAGGATCCCTCTTCTCGAGCTAGGAGGTGGAAACGGGGCTCCTCTGGATGTAGGCGGGACTCTGTGCTTCGTCTCGAGTGGAGACGGGTATGTCGGGGAACTTCTTGAGTTTCAGCAAGGGTGTGAAGGACCCGTTGGAAGTTCCAAAGTTGAGGTGTGATTAGCCTCGAGACGCCTCTGCGGAAATGGGCCTCATCTCGCCTGGAGGGGAGAACCTCCTTTGATTTTCTCGAGTTGCGGCAGGTGCTCTCGACTTATGACGGGGCCTAGGGATCCGCTCTGGTGGCCTCAGGAAAGGAGAGTCCCCATGCGAGTTGCTCGGTGGCCTCTCGGGATTCCTCTCCCGTCGATGCCGGGGCCTAAGACCTTGTGTGGAGTCAGTGCCGGAACCTGAGGATTCCTCTACAGTGCTGACATGGATCTTGGGGTACTTCTGGAGTCTCCCCAGGGGAGTCATTCCTCCGTCTCGAGTGGGGGCATGCACGTGCGCTTTCCTCTCGTGCTGTAGCAGCAGTGTCGCGCTTCCATTCGCGTGGATCAAGGGATCTGTGGCTTTTCCCTCGAGGCTTTCCCAAGAAGCTTTCCCACGAGGCTTTCCCCAAGAGGCTTTCCCACAGGGCTGTCCCACGTGCCACCGTGGTGTGAGTCGATCCTCGGCTTGAAAGTCAAGGCAGTGCAGGGAAAACAGGTTTCCCTGGAATGGACTGAGACATCTGTGGGACTCTGGGAATGTGGCACGACCCTGGAGTTCCTAACGCCTTTCCTGTGGAGAGCGCCTCCACGTGAGATGCGACGGGAACGCCGGGAATTCTTTCCCGACAACGCAGGGAAAGGATCCCTCCTCTCGATCTAGGAGGCGGAAACGGGGCTCCTTCGATGTGGGCGGGACTCTCGTGCTTCCTCTCGAGTGGAGACGGGTATGTCGGGGAACTTCTTGAGTTGCAGCAAGGGTGTGAAGGACCCTTAGGAAGTTCCAGAGTTTAGGTGTGATTAGCCTCGAGACCCCTCAGTGGAAATGAGCCTCATCTCGCCTGGAGGGGAGAACCTCCTGTTTTTTCTCGAGTTGCGGCAGGTGCTCTCGACTTACGACGGGGACCTCACGGACCGCTCTGGTGGCCTCATGAAAGGCCAGTCCCCATGCGAGTTGCTCGGGCCCTCTCGGGATTCCTCTCCGTCGATGCTGGGACCTAAGACCTAGTGTGGAGTCAGTGCTGGAACCTGAGGATTCCTCTCCAGTGCTGACATGGATCTTGGGGTACTTCTGGAGTCTCCCCAGGGGAGTCAGTCCTCGTCTCGAGTGGGGGCATGCACGTGCGCTTTCCTCCCCAGCTGTAGCAGCAGTGTCACGCTTCCCTTCGCGTGGACCAAGGAATCAGGAGCTTTCCCTCGAGGCTTTCCAACGAGGCTTTCCCACGAGGCTTTCCCACAGGGCTGTCCCATGTGCCACCGTGGTGTGACTCGATCCTCGGCTTGAAAGTCGAGACAGTGCTGGGAAAACAAGTTTCCCTGGAGTGGACTCAGACATCTGGGGGACTCTGGGAACGTGGCACGATCCTGGAGTTCCTCTCGCGTTTCCTGTGGAGAGCGCCTCCTCTTGAGATGCGACGGGAAAGCCGGGAATTCTTTCCCCGACCACGCAGGGAAAGAATCCCTCCTCTCAGGCTAGGAGGTGGAAACGGGGTTCCTCTGGATGTGGGCGGGGACTCTCGCGATTCCTCTCGAGTGGAGACGGGTATGTCGGGGAACTTCTTGAGTTGCAGCAAGGGAGTGAAGGACCTTTGGAAGTTCCAAAGGTTAGGTGTGACTAGCCTCGAGACGCCTCAGCGGAAATGGGCCTCATCTCGCCTGGAGGGGAGAACCTCCTGTATTTTCTCGAGGTGCGGCAGGTGCTCTCGACTTACGACGGGGACCTCAGGGACCCGCTCTAGTGGCCTCAGGAAAGGCCAGTCCCCATGCGAGTTGCTCGGGGGCCTCTCAGGATTCCTCTCCCGTCAATGCTGGGGCCTAAGACCTTGTATGGGGTCAGTGCCAGAACCTGAGGATTCCTCTCCAGTGCTGACATGGATCTTGGGGTGTTTCTGGAGTCTCCCCAGGGGAGTCAGTCCTCGTCTCGATTGGGGGCATGGACGTGCCTTTTCCTCCCGAGCTTTAGCAGCAGTGTCGCGCTTTCCTTCGCATGGATCAAGGCATCTGTGGCTTTCCCTCGAGGCTTTCCCACGAGGCTTTCCCACGAGGCTTTCCCACGAGGCTTTCCCACAGGGCTGTCCCACGTGCCACAGTGGTGTGAGTCGATCCTCGGCTTGAAAGTCGAGGCAGTGCAGGGAAAAGAGGTTTCCCTGGAATGGACGGAGTCATCTGGGGGACTCTGGGAATGGTGGCACGACCCTGGAGTTCGTCTCGCCATTCCTGTGGAGAGCGTCTCCTCTTGAGATGCGACGGAAACTCCGGGAATTCTTTCCCGAGCACGCAGGGAAAGGATCCCTCCTCTCGAGGTAGGAGGCGGAAACGGGGCTACTGTCGATGTGGGTGGGACTTCGTGCTTCCTCTTGAGTGGAGACGGGTATGTCGGGGAACTTCTTCTGTTGCAGCAAGGGTTTGAAGGACCCTTTGGAAGTTCCAGATGTTAGATGTGATTAGCCTCGAGACGCCTCAGCGGAAATGGGCCTCATCTCGCCTGGAGGGGAGAACCTCCTGGATTTTCTCGAGTTGCGGCAGGTGCTCTGAACTTACGCCAGGGACCTCAGGGAGCCGCTCTGGTGGCCTCAGGAAAGGCCAGTCCCCATTAGAGTTGCTCGAGGGCCTCTCGAGATTCATCTCCCGTCGATGCCGGGGCCTAAGACCTTGTGTGGAGTCGGTGCTGGAACCTGACGATTCTTCTCCAGTGCTGACATGAATCTTGAGGTACTTCTGGAGTCTCCCCAGGGGTGCCAGTCCTCGTCTCGAGTGGTGACATGCACGTGGGCTTTCCTCCCGAACTGTAGCAGCAGTGTCACGCTTCCCTTCGCGTGGATCAACGGATCAGGAGCTTTCCCACGAGGCATTCTCAAGAGGCTTTCCCACAGGGCTGTCCCACGTGCCACCGTGGTGTGAGTCGATCCTCGGCTTGAAAGTTGAGGCAGTGCAGGGAAATCAGGTTTTCCCTGGAATGGACTGAGACATCTGGGGGACTCTGGGAATGGTGGCACGACCCTGGAGTTCCTCTCGCCTTTCTTGTAGAGAGTGCCTCCTCTTGAGATGGGACGGGAACGCCGGGAATTCTTACCCGACCACTCAGGGAAAGAATCCCACCTCTCGAGCTAGCAGGCGGAAACCTGGCTCCTCTGGAGGTGGGCGGGACTCTCGTGCTTCCTCTCGAGTGGAGACGGGTATGTCGGGAAACTTCTTGAGTTGCAGCAAGGGTGTGAAGAACCCTTTGGAAGTTCCAGAGGTTAGGTGAATATCCTGGAGACGCCTCAGCGGAAATGGGCCTCATCTCGCCTGGAGGGGAGAACCTCCTGCATTTTCTCGAGTTGCGGCAGGTGCTCTCGACTTATGACGGGTACCTCAGGGACCCGCTCTGGTGGCCTCAGGAAAGGCCAGTCCCCATGCGAGTTTCTCGGTGGCCTCTCGGGGGCCTCTCGGGTTTCCTCTCCAGTCGATATCGGGGCCTAAGACCATGTGTGGAGTCGGTACCAGACCTGAGGTTTCCTCTCCAGTTCTGACATGGATCTTGGGGTACTTCTGGAGTCTCCCCAGCGGAGTCAGTCCTCGTCTCGAGTGGGGGCATGCACGTGCGATTTCCTCCCGAGCTGTAGCCGCAGTGTCACCCTTTCCTTCACGTGGAACAAGGGATCTGTGGCATTCCCTCGAGGCTTTCCCACGAGGCTTTCCCACGAGGCTTTCCCACAGGGCTGTCCCACGTGCCACCGTGGTGTGAGTCTATCCTCGGCTTGAAAGTCAAAACAGTGCAGAGAAAACAGGTTTCCCTGGAATGGACTGAGACATCTGGGGGACTCTGGGAATGCTGGCATGACCCCGGAGTTCCTCTCGCCTTTCCTGTGAAGAGCGCCTCCTCTTGAGTTGCGACAGGAACGCCGGGAATTCTTTCTCGAGCACGGCAGGGAAAGGATCCCTCCTCTCGAGCTAGGAGGCGGAAACGGGGCTCCTCTGGATGTGGGCGGGACTCTCGTGCTTCCTCTCGAGTGGAGTCGGGAATGTTGCGGAACTTCTTGAGTTCCAGCAAGGGTGTGAAGGACCCTTTGGAAGTTCCAGGAGTTTAGGTGTGATTAGCCTCGAGACGCCTCAGCGGAAATGGGCCTCATCTCGCCTGGAGGGGAGAACCTCCTGGATTTTCTCGAGTTAAGGCAGGTGCTCTCGGACTTACGACGGGGACCTCAGGGACCCGCTCTGGTGGCCTCAGGAAAGGCCAGTCCCCTTGCGAGTTGCTCGGGGGCCTCTCGGGGTTCTCTCGGGATTCCTCTCCAGTCGATATCGGGGCCGAAGACCTTGTGTGGAGTCGGTGCCAGACCTGAGGTTTCCTCTCCAGTTCTGACATGGATCTTGGGGTACTTCTGGAGTCTCCCCAGCGGAGTCAGTCCTCGTCTCGAGTGGGGGCATGCACGTGCGATTTCCTCCCGAGCTGTAGCCGCCAGTGTCACCCTTTCCTTCACGTGGAACAAGGGATCTGTGGCATTCCCTCGAGGCTTTCCCACGAGGCTTTCCCACGAGGCTTTCCCACAGGGCTGTCCCACGTGCCACCGTGGTGTGAGTCGATCCTCGGCTTGAACGTTGAGGCAGTGCAGGGAATACAGGTTTCGCTGGAATGGACTGAGACATCTGGGCGACTCTGGGAATGGTGGCACGACCCCGGAGTTCCTCTCGCCTTTCCTATGGAGAGCGCCTCCTCTTGAGTTGCGACAGGAACACCGGGAATTCTTTCTCGAGCACGCAGGGAAAGGATCCCTCCTCTCGAGTTAGGAGGTGGAAACGGGGCTCCTCTGGATGTGGTCGGGACTCTCGTGCTTCCTCTCGAGTGGAGACGGGTATGTCAGGGAACTTCTTGAGTTGCCAGCAAAGGTGTGAAGGATCCTTTGGAAGTTCCAGAGGTCAGGTGTGATTAGCCTCAGGACGCCTCAGCGGAAATGGGCCTCATCTCGCCTGGAGGGCAGAACCTCTTGGATTTTCTCGAGTTGTGTCAGGTGCACTGGACTTACGACGGGGACCTCAGGGACGCGCCCTGGTGGCATCGGTAAAGGAAATTTCCTTGCGAGTTACTCGGGGCGTCTCGGGATTCCTCTCCGTCGATGCCGGGGCCTAAGACATTGTGTGGAGTCCGGTGCCAGGACCTGAGGATTCCTCTCCAGTGCTGACATGGATCTTTGGGTACTTCTGGAATCTCCCCCAGGGAAGTCAATCCTCGTCTCGAGTTGGGGTCATGCACGTGCCCTTTACTCCCGAGCTGTAGCAGCAATATCACGCTTCCCTTCGCGTGAACAAGGGATCTGGGGTATTCCCTCCAGGCTTTCCCAAAAAGGCCTTTCCCCCTGAGGCTTTCCCACAGGGCTGTCCCACGTGCCACCGTGTTGTGAGTCGATCCTCGGCTTGAAAGTCGAGGCAGTGCAGGGAAAACTGGTTTCCCTGGAATGGACTGAGGCATCTGGGGGACTCTGGGAATGGTGGCACATCCCTGGAGTTCCTCTCGCTTTTCCTGTGGAGAGCGCCTCCACTTGAGATGCAATGGGAAGGCCGGGAATTCTTTCCCGACAACGCGGGGAAAGAATCCGTCCTCTCGAGCTAGGAGGCGGAAACGGGGCTCCTCTGGATGTGGGCGGGACTCTCGTTCTTCCTCTCTAGTGGAGTCGGGTATGTCGTGGAACTTCTTGAGTTGCAGCATGGGTGTGAAGGACCCTTTGGAAGTTCCAGAGTTTAGGTGTGATTAGCCTCGAGACGCCTCAGCGGAAACGGGCCTCATCTTGCCCTGGAGGGAGAATCTCCTGGATTTTCACGAGTTGTGGCAGGTGCTCTCGACTTACGTCGGGGACCTCAGGGACCCTCTCTGGTGGCCTCAGGAAAGGCCAGTCCCATGCGAGTTTCTCGGTGGCCTCTCGGGGGCTCTCGGGTTTCCTCTCCTGTTGATGCTGGCCTAAGACCTTGTGTGGAGTCAGTGCCGGAACCTGAGGATTCCTCTCCAGTGCTGACATGGATCTTGGGGTACGTCTGGAGTCTCCCCAGGGGAGTCAGTCCTCGTCTCGAGTGGGGCATGCACATGCGCTTTCCTCCCCAGCTTTAGCAGCAGTGTCACGCTTCCCTTCGAGTGGATCAAGGGATCTGTGGCTTTCCCTCGAGGCTTTCCCACGAGGCTTTCCACGAAGCTTTCCCACAGGGCTGTCCCACGTGCCACCGTGGTGTGAGTCGATCCTCGGCTTGAAAGTCGAGGCAGTGCAGGGAAAACAGGTTTCCCTGGAATGGACTGAGACATCTGGGGGACTCTGGGAATGTGGCACGACCCTGGAGTTCCTCTCGCCTTTCCTGTGGAGAGGGCCTCCACTTGTGATGCGATGGGAACGCCGGGAATTCTTTCCCGACAACGCGGGGAAAGGATCCGTCCTCTCGAGCTAGGAGGCGGAAACGGGGCTCCTCTGGATGTGGGCGGGGACTCTCGTGCTTCCTCTCTAGTGGAGTCGGGTATGTCGTGGAACTTCTTGAGTTGCAGCATGGGTGTGAAGGACCCTTTTGAAGTTCCAGAGTTTAGGTGTGATTAGCCTCGAGACGCCTCAGCGGAAATGGGCCTCATCTCGCCTGGAGGGGAGAACCTCCTGGATTTTTCTCGAGTTGCGGCAGGTGCTTCTCGACTTATGTCGGGGACATCAGGGACCCTCTCTTGGTGGCCTCAGGAACGCCAGTCCCCATGCGAGTTCTCGGGGGCTCTC
>NW_017193442.1:0-9812 GCF_001704415.2 Capra hircus
GCTTTCCGACGAGGCTTGCCCACAGGCTGGGCAGTTCCACCGTGGTGTGAGTCGATCTTTGGCTTGAAAGTCGACGCAGTGCAGGGAAAACAGTTTTCCCTGGAATGGACGGAGACATCTGGGGGACTCTGGAATGGTGGCACGACCCTGGAGTTCCTCTCGCCTTTCCTGTGGAGAGCGCCTCCTCTTGAGATGCGACGGGAACGCTGGGAATTCTTTTCTCGACCCGCAGGGAAAGGATCCCTCCTCTCGAGCTAGGAGCGGAAACGGGGCTCCTCTGGATGTAGGCGGGAATCTCGTGCTTCCTCTCGAGTGGAGACGGGTATGTCGGGGAACATCTTGAGTTGCAACAAGGGTGTGAAGGACCCTTTGTAAGTTCCAGAGTTTGGTGTGATTAGCCTCGAGACGCCTCAGCGGAAATGGGCCTCATCTTGACCTGAGGGGAGAACATCCTGGAAGTTCTCGAGTTGGCAGGTGCTCTCGACTTACGACGGGGACCTCAGGGACCCGCTCTGGTGGCCTCAGGAAAGGCCCAGTCCACAAGCACGTTGCTCGGGGGAGTCTCGGGATGCCTCTCCCATCGATGCCGGGACCTAAGACCTTGTGTGGAGTCGGTGCCTGAACCTGAGGATTCCTCTCCAGTGCTGACATGGATCTTGGGTTACTTCTGGAGTCTCCCCAGGGGAGTCAGTTCTCGTCTCGAGTGGGGGCATGCTCGTGCGCTTTTCTCCCGAGCTGTAGCAGCAGTGTCACGCTTCCCTTCGCGTGGATCAAGGGATCTGTGGCTTTCCCTCGAGGTTTTCCCACGAGGCTTTCCCACGAGGCTTTCCCACGAGGCTTTCCCACAGGGCTGACCCACGTGTCACCGTTGTGTTAGTCGATCCTCGGCTTGAAAGTCGAGGCAGTGCAGGGAAAACAGGTTTCCCTGGAATGGACTGAGATATCTGGGGGACTTGGGGAATGGTGGCACGACCCTGGAGTTCCTCTCGCCTTTCCTGTGGAGAGCGCCTCCTCTTGAGATGCGAGGGGAATGCCGGGAATTCTTTCCCGACCACGCAGTGAAAGGATCCCTCCTCTCGAGCCATGAGGCGGAAACGAGGCTCCTCTGGATGTGGCTGGACTCTCGTGCTTCCTCTCGAGTGGAGATGGGTATGTCGGGGAACTTCTTGAGTTGCCAGCAAGGGTGTGAAGGACCCTTTGGAAGTTCCAGAGGTTAGGTGTGATTAGCCTGGGGACGCCTCAGAGGAAATTGGCCTCATCTCCCCTGGAGGGGAGAACCTCCTGCATTTTCTTGAGTTGGTGCAGGTGTTCTCGCGTTACGACGGGGACCTCAGGGACCCGCTCTGGTGGCCTCAGGAAAGGCCCAGTCCCCATGCGAGTTGCTCGGGGGCCTCTCGGGATTCCTCTCCCGACGATGCCGGGGCCTAAGGCCTTCTGTGGAGTTGGTGCCCGAACCTGAGGATTCCTCTCCAGTGCTGACATGGATCTTGGGGTACTTCTGGAGTCTCCCCAGGGGAGTCAGTCCTCGTCTCGAGTGGGCGCCTGCACGTGCGCTTTCCTCTCAAGCTGTAGCAGAAGTGTCACGCTTCCCTTCGCGTGGATCAAGGGATCTGTGGCTTTCCCTCGAGGCTTTCCCACGAGGCTTTCCCACGAGGCTTTCCCACAGGGCTGTCCCACGTGCCACCGTGGTGTGATTCGATCCTCGGCTTGAAAGTCGAGGCAGTGCAGGGAAAACAGGTTTCCCTGGAATGGACTGAGACATCTGCGGGACTCTGGGAATGGTGGCACGACTCTTGAGTCCCTCTCGCCTTTCAGGTGGAGGGCGCCTCCTCTTGAGATGCGAGGGAATGCCGGGAATTCTTTCCCGACCACGCAGTGAAAGGATCCCTCCTCTCGAGCCATGAGGCGGAAACGAGGCTCCTCTGGATGTGGCTGGTCTCTCGTGCTTCCTCTCGAGTGGAGACGGGTATGTCGGGGAACTTCTTGAGTTGCAGCAAGGGTGTGAAGGACCCTTTGGAAGTTCCAGAGGTTAGGTGTGATTAGCCTGGGGACGCCTCAGAGGAAATTGGCCTCATCTCCCCTGGAGGGGAGAACCTCCTGCATTTTCTTGAGTTGGTGCAGATGTTCTCGCGTTACGACGGGGACCTCAGGGACCCGCTCTGGTGGCCTCAGGAAAGGCCAGTCCCCATGCGAGTTGCTCGGGGGCCTCTCGGGATTCCTCTCCCGACGATGCCGGGGCCTAAGGCCTTGTGTGGAGTCGGTGCCGGAACCTGAGGATTCTTCTCCAGTGCTGACATGGATCTTGGGGGTACTTCTGGAGTCTCCCCAGGGGAGTCAGTCCTCGTCTCGAGTGGGCGCCTGCACGTGCGCTTTCCTCTCGAGCTGTAGAAGCCGTGTCACGCTTCCCTTCGCGTGGATCAAGGGATCTGTGGCTTTCCCTCGAGGCTTTCCCACGAGGCTTTCCCACGAGGCTTTCCCACAGGGCTGTCCCACGTGCCACCGTGGTGTGATTCAATCCTCGGCTTGAAAGTCGAGGCAGTGCAGGGAAAAACAGGTTTCCCTGGAATGGACTGAGACATCTGCGGGACTCTGGGAATGGTGGCACGAGCCTTGAATCCCTCTCGCCTTTCAGGTGGAGAGCGCCTCCTCTTGAGTTGCAACGGGAACGCCGGGAATTCTTTCCCGACCACGCAGGGAAAGGATCCCTCCTCTCGAGCTATGAGGCGGAAACGGGGCTCCTCTGGCTGTGGGCGGGACTCTCGTGCTTCCTCTCGAGTGGATACGGGTATGTCGGGGAACTTCTTGAGTTGCAGCAAGGATGTGAAGGACCCTTTGTAAGGTCCAGAGGTTAGGTGTGATTAGCCTTGAGACACCTCAGCGGAAATGGTCCTCATCTCGCCTGGAAGGGAGAACCTCCTGGATTTTCTCGAGTTGCGGCAGGTGCTCTCGACCTACGACGGGGCCCTCAGGGACCCGCTCTGGTGGCCTCAGGGAAGGCCAGTCCCCATGCAAGTTGCACGCGACCTCTCGGTATTCCTCTCCCGTCCGGTGCCGGGGCCTAAGAAATTGTGTGGAGTCGGTGCCCGGAACCTGAGAATTCCTCTCCAGGGCTGACATGGATCTTGGGTACTTCTGTAGTCTCCCCAGGGGAGTCAGTCCTGGTCTCGAGTGTGGGCATGCAAGTCCGCTTTCCTCCCGAGCTGTAGCAACAGTGTCACGCTTCCCTTCGCGTGGATCAAGGGTCTGTGCTTTCCCTCGAGGCTTTCCCACGAGACTTTCCCACGAGGCTTTCCCACTGGGCTGTCCCACGTGCCACCGACGTGTGAGTCGATCCTCGGCTGAAAGTCGAGGCAGTGCAGGGAAAACTGGTTTCCCTGGAATGGACTGAGACATCTGGTGGACTCTGGGAATGGTGGCACGACCCGGGAGTTCCTCTCGCCTTTCCTGTGGAGAGCGCCTCCTCTTGAGATGCGACCGGGAACGCCGGGAATTCTTTCCCGACCACGCAGGTAAAGGATCCCTCCTCTCGAGCTAGGAGCCCGAAACGGGGCTCCTCTGGAGGTGGGCGGGACTCTCGTGCTTCCTCTTGAGTGGAGACGGGTATGTCGCGGAACTTCTTGAGTTTCAGCAAGGGTGTGAAGGTTCCTTTGGAAGTTCCAGAGTTTTAGGTGTGAATAGCCTCTAGTCGCCTCAGCGGAAATGGGCCTCATCTCGCTTGGAACAGAGAACCTCCTGGATTTTCTCGAGTTGCGGCTGGTGCTCTCGACTTACGACGGGACCTCTGGGAACCGCTGTGGTGGCCTCAGGAAAGGGCAGTCCCCATGCGAGTTGCTCGGGGGCCTCTCGGGATTCGTCTCCCGTCGATGTCAGGGCCTCAGACCTTGTGTGGAGTCGGTGCCGGTATCTGAGGATTCCTCTTCAGTGCTGACATGGATCTTGGGGTACTTCTGGAGTCTCCCCAGGGGAGTCAGTCCTGGTCTCGAGTGGGGCATGCACGTGGGGTTTCCTCCCGAGCTGTAGCAGCAGTGTCACGCTTCCCTTCGCCTGGATCATGGGATCTGTGGCTTTCCCTCGAGGTTTTCTCAGGATACTTTCCCACGAGGCTTTCCCACAGGGCTGTCCCACATGCCACCGTGGTGTGAGTCGATCCTCAGCTTGAAAGTCGAGGCAGTGCAGGGAAAAAAGGTTTCTGTGGAATGGAATGAGACATCTGGAGGAGTGTGGGAACGGTGGCACGAACCTGGAGTTCCTCTCCCGTTTCAAGTTGAGAGCGCCTCCTCTTGAGATGCCGACGGGAACTCCGGGAATACTTTCCCGACACGCAGGAAAGGATCCCTCCTCTAGAGCTATGAGGGAAGAAACGGGGGGCTCCTCTGTATGTGGGCGGGACTCTCGTCCTTCTTCTCGAGTGGAGTCGGGTATGACGGGGAACTTCTTGAGTTGCAGCAAGGGTGTGAAGGACCCTTGGGAAGTTCCAGAGGTTAGGTGTGATTAGCGTCGAGACGCCTCAGGGAAATGGGCCTCATCTCGCCTGGAGGGGAGAACCTCCTGGATTTTCAAGAGTTTGGCCGGTGCTCTCGACTTACCATGGGACTTCCAGGGACCCGCCTCTGGTGGCCTCTGGAAAGGCCAGTCCCCATGCCAGTTGCTCGGGGGCCTCTTGGGATTCTTCTCAGGGCGATGCCGGGGCCTAAGACCTTGTGTGGAGTCGGTGCCGGAACCTGAGGATTCCTCTCCTGTGCTGACATGGATCTTGGGTACTGCTGGAGTCTTCCCAGGGAGTCACTTCTCGTCTCGAGTGGGGCATGCACGTGCCGCTTTCCTCCCGAGCTGTAGCATCATTGTCACGCTTCCCATCGCGTGGATCAAGGGATCAGGGGCTTTCCCTCGAGGCTTTCCGACGAGGCTTGCCCACAGGGCTGTGCCAGTTCCACCGTGGTGTGAGTCGATCTTTGGCTTGAAAGTCGACGCAGTGCAGGGAAAACAGGTTTCCCTGGAATGGACGGAGACATCTGGGGGACTCTGGGAATGGTGGCACGACCCTGGAGTTCCTCTCGCCTTTCCTGTGGAGAGCGCCTCCTCTTGAGATGCGACGGGAACGCTGGGAATTCTTTCTCGACCCCGCAGGGAAAGGATCCCTCCTCTCGAGCTAGGAGGCGAAACGGGGCTCCTCTGGATGTAGGCGGGACTCTCGTGCTTCCTCTCGAGTGGAGACGGGTATGTCGGGGAACATCTTGAGTTGCAACAAGGGTGTGAAGGACCCTTTGTAAGTTCCAGAGTTTGGTGTGATTAGCCTCGAGACGCCTCAGCGGAAATGGGCCTCATCTTGACCTGAGGGGAGAACATCCTGGAAGTTCTCGAGTTGTGGCAGGTGCTCTCGACTTACGACGGGGACCTCAGGACCCGCTCTGGTGCCCCAGGAAAGGCCAGTCCCCATGCGAGTTGCTCGGGGGCTCTCAGGATTCCTCTCCCGTCGATGCCGGGCCGAAGATCTTGTGTGGAGTGGATGCCGGTACCTGAGGATTCCTCTCCAGTGCTAACGTGGATCTTGGGGTACTTCTGGAGTCTCCCCTGGGGAGTCAGTCCTCATCTCGAGTGGGGGCATGCACGTGGGTTTTCCTTCCGTGCTGTAGTAGCAGTGTCATGCTTCCCTTCGCCGTGGATCAAGGATCTGTGTCTTTCCCTCGAGGCTTTCCCACGAGGCTTTCCCACGAGGCCTTCCCACAGGCTGTGCCACGGTGCCACCGTGGTGTGAGTCATCCTCGGCTTGAAAGTCGAGGCAGTGCAGGGAAAACAGGTTTCCCTGGAATGGAATGAGACATCTGGGGGACTCTGGGAATGTTGCCACGACCCTGGAGTTCCTCTCGCCTTTTCTGTGGAGAGCGCCTCCTCTTGAGATGCGATGGGAACGCCGGGAATTCTTTCCCGACCACGCAGGTAAGGATCCCTCCTCTCGAACTAGGAGGCGGAATCGGGGCTCCTCTGTATGTGGGCGGGACTCTCGTGCTTCCTCTCCACTGGAGACGGGTATGTCGGGGAGCTTCTTGAGTTACAGCAAGGGTGTGAAGGACCCTTTGGAAGTTCCACAGGTTAGGTGTGATTAGCCTGGATATGGCCTCAGCGGAAATGGGCCTCATCTCGCCTGGAGGGAAGAACAAACCTGGATTTTCTCCAGTTGAGGCAAGGTGCTCACAACTTACGACCGGGATCTCAGGACCTGCTCTGGTGGCCTCAGGAAAGACCAGTCCCCATGCGAATTGCTCGGGGGCCACTCGGGGTTCTCTCCCGTCGATGCCGAGTCCTAAGACCTTGTGTGAGATGGTGCCAGAACCTGAGGATTTCTCTCCAGTGCTGACATGGATCTTGGGCGGTACTTCTGGAGTCTCCCCAGGGAGTCAGTCCTTGTCTCGAGTGGGGACATGCACGTGTGCTTTCCTCCCGAGATGTAGCAGCAGTGTCATGCTTCCCTTCGCGTGGATCAATGGATCTGTGGCTTTCCCTCGAGGCTTTCCCAAGAGGATTTCCCACGAGGCTTTCCCATAGGGCTATCCCACGTGCCACCGTGGTTTGAGTCGATCCTCGCCATGAAATTCGAGGCCAGTGCAGGGGAAAACAGTTTCCTCTGGAATGACTGAGACATCTGGGTGACTCTGTGAATGGGCTCGACCCTGAGTTCCTCTCGCCTTTCCTGTTGGAGAGCGCTTCCCCTTGAAATGCGAGCGGAATGGCGTGTATTATTTCCTGACCAAGCAGGGAAAGGATCCCTCATCTCGAGCTTCGATACCAAAACGGCGTCTCCTCTGGATGTGGGCGGGACCCTCGTGCTTTCCTCTCGAGTGGCGACGGGTATGTCGGGGAACTTCTTGAGTTGCAGCAAGGACCCTTTTGAATTTCCAGAATTTAGGTGTGATGAGCCTCCAGATGCCTCAGAGGAAATGGGCCTTATCTCGCCTGGAGGGGAGAACCTCCTGGATTTTCCAGAGTTGGGCAGGGTCTCTCGAGTTACGACAGGGACCTCAGGGACCCGCTCTGGTGGCCTCAGGAAAGGCCAGTGCCCATGGGAGTTGCAAGGGCGCCTTTCGGGATTCCTCTCCGGTCGATGTCGGGGCCTAAGACCTTTTGTGGAGTCGGGGCTGGGAACCGGAGGATTCCTCTTCAGTGCTGACATGGATCTTGGCTTACTTCTGGAGTTTCCCCTGGGGAGTCTGTGCTCATCTCATGTGGGGGCATGCACGTGAGCTCTCCTCAGGAACTGTAGCAGCAGTGTCACACTTCCCGTCGCGTGGATCAAGGGATCTGTGGCTTTCCTCGAGGCTTTCCAACGAGGCTTTCCCACAGGGGCTGACCACGTTCCATGGTGTAGTGAGTGGATCCTCGGCGTGAAAGTCGAGGCAGTGCCGGGGAAACAGGCTTCCCTGGAATGGACTGAGACATCTGGGGGACTCTGGGAATGGTGACACGACCCTGGAGTTCCTCTCGCCTTTCCTGTGGAGAGCGACCCCTCTTGATATGTGACGGGAACGCTGAGAATTCTTTTCCGAATTCGCAGGGAAAGGATCCCTCCTGTCGAGCTAGGAGGCGGAAACAGGGCTCCTCTGGATGTGGGCGGGACTCTCGTGCTTCCTCTCGAGTGGAGACGGGTATGTCAGGGAACTTCTTGAGTTGCAGCAAGGGTGTGAAGGGCCCTTTGGAAGGTCAGAGGTTAGGTGTGATTAGCCTCGAGTCGCCTCTGCGGAAATGGGGCTCATCTCGTCTGGAGGGAAGAACCTCCTGGATTTTCTCGAGTTGTGGCAGGTTCTCTCGACTTATGACGGGGACCTCAGGGACTCGCTCTGGTGGCCTCAGGAAGGCCAGTCCCCATTCGAGTGGCTCGGGGCCTCTCGGATTTCACTCCCATCGATGCCGGGCCTAAGGCCTTGTGTGGAGTCGGTGCAGGAACCTGAGGATTCCTCTCCTTGCTGACATGGATCTTGGGTACTTCTGGAGTCTCCCCAGGGGAGTCAGTCCTCGTCTCGAGTGGGCGCATGCACATGCGCTTACCTCCCGAGCTGTAGCTGCAGTATCTCGCTTCCCTTCTTGTGGAGTAAGGGATCTGTGGCTTTCCCTCGAGTCTTTCCCACGAGGCTTTCCCACGAGGCTTTCCCAAAGGGCTGTCCACATGCCACCGTTGTGTGAGTCGATCCTCGGCTTGAGAGCCAAGGCAATGCAGGGAAAACAGGTTTCCGTGAAATGGACTGAGACATGTGGGGACTCTGGGAATGGTGGCACCACCCTGGAGTTCCTCTCGCCTTTCCTGTGGAGAGCGACTCCTCTTGAGACGCTATGGGAACGCCGGGAATTCTTTCCGACAACGCAGGGGAAAGGATCCCTCCTCTCGAGCTAGGAGACGGAAACGGGGCTCCTCTGGATGTGGGCAGGCCTCTCGTGCTTCCTCTCGAGTGGAGAAAGGTATGTCAGGGAACTTCTTGAGTTGCAGCAAGGACGTGAAGGACCCTTTGGAAGTTTCAGAGGTTAGGTGTGATTAGCCTCGAGACGTCTCAGCGGAAATGGCCTCATCTCGCCTGGAGGGAGAACCTTCTGGATTTTCTCGAGTTGCGGCAGGTGCTCTCGACTTACGACGGGGACCTCAGGGACCCGCTCTTGTGGCCTCAGGAAAGCCAGTCCCCATGCGTGTTGCTCGGGGCCTCTCGGGATTCCTCTCCCGTCGATGCCCGGGCCTAAGACCTTGTTTGGAGTCGGTGCCGGAACCTGAGGATTCCTCTCCAGTGCTGACATGGATCTTGGGTACTAATGGAGTCTCCCTAGTGGAGGCAGTCCTCGTCTCGTGTGGCATGCACGTGCGATTTCCTCCCGAGCTGAAGCAGCAGTGTCACGCATCCCTTCGCGTGGATCAAGGGATCTGTGTCTTTCCCTCGAGGCTTTCCACGAGGCTTCCCACGAGGCCTTCCCACAGGCTGTGCCACGTGCCACCGTGGTGTGAGTCGATCCTCGGCTTAAAGTCGAGGCAGTGCAGGGAAAACAGGGTTTCCCTGGAATGGAATGAGACATCCGGGGGACTCTGGAATGTGGCACGACCCTGCAGTTCCTCTCCCCTTTCCTTGGAGAGCACCTCCTCTTGAGATGCGATGAATGCGGGAATTCTTTCCGACCAAGTAGGGAAAGGATCCCTCATCTTGAGCTACGAGCCGGAAACGGAGCTCCTCTGGATGTGGCTGGGACCCTCGTGCTTCCTCTTGAGTGGAGACGGGTATGGGGAACTTCTTGAGTTGCAGCATGACTGTGAAAGACTCTTTAGAAGTTCCAGAGTTCACGTGTGATTAGCCTCGAGACACATCAGTGGAAACGGGCCATCTCACCTGCAGGGTGAACCTCCTGGATTTTACCGAGTTGCGGCAGGTGCTCTCGACTTACGACGGGACCTCATGGACCCGCTCTGGTTACCTCAGGAAAGGCCAGTCCCCATGTGAGTTGCTAGAGGTCCTGTCGCTATTCCTCTCCGTCGATGCCAGGGCCTAAGACCTTGTGTGGAGTCGGGCCGGAACCTGAGGATTCCTCTCCAGGCTGACATGCATCTTGGGGTATTTCTGGAGTCTCCCAGGGAGTCAGTTCTCGTCTCGAGTAGGGCATGCACGTGCGCTTTCCTCCCGTGCTGTAGCAGCAGTGTCACTTCCCGTCGCGTGGATTAAGGGATCTGTGGCTTTCCCTCGAGGCTTTCCCACGAGGCTCTCCCACAGGGTTGTCACACGTGCCACCAGGTGTGAGTCGATCCTCAGCGTGAAAGTCGAAGCCGTGCAGGGAAAACAGGATCCTCT
>NW_017193443.1:0-9811 GCF_001704415.2 Capra hircus
TTCCCGGCGTTTCCGTCACTTCTCAAGAGGAGGCGCTCTCCACAGGAAAGGCGAGAGAAACTCCAGGGTCGGGCCACCACTCCAGAGTCCCCAGATGTCTCAGTCCATTCCAGGGAAACCAAATTCCCTGCATTGCTCGATTTTCAAGCCGAGGATCGACTCACACCACGGTGGCCTGTGGGACAGCCCTGTGGGAAAGCCTTTTGCGAAAGCCTCGTGGAAAGACTCGAGGAAAGCCACAGATCCCTTGATCCACGCGAAGGGAAGGGCTACACTGCTGCTAGAGCGGGAGGAAAGGGCATGTGCATGCCGCCACTTGAGACGAGGACTGACTCCCCTGGAGAGACTCCAGAAGTACCCCAAGATCAATGTCAGCACTGGAGAGGAATCCTCAGGTTCCAGCACCAACCCCACACTAGATCTTAGGCCCCGGCTTCGACGGAGCGGAATCCCGAGAGACCCCCCGAGCAACTCGTATGGGGACTGGCCTTTCCTGAGGCCACCAGAGCGGGTCCCTGAGGTCCCGTCGTAAGTCGAGAGCACCTACCGCAACTCGAGAAAATCCAGGAGGTTCTCCCCTAGGCGAGATGAGGCCGTTTCCGCTGAGGCGTCTCGAGGCTAATCACACCTAAACCTCTGGAACTTCCAAAGGTCCTTCACACCCTTGCGGCAACTCAAGAAGTTCCCGACCTACCCGTCTCCACTCGAGAGGAAGCACGAGAGTCCGCCCACATCCAGAGAAGCCCCGTTTCCGCCTCCTAGCTCGAGAGGAGGGATCCTTTCCCTGCCTGGTCGGTCAAGAATTCCCGGCATTCCCCGTCGCACCTCAAGAGGAGGCGCTCTCTACAGGAAAGGCGAGAGGCACTCCAGGGTCGTGCACCATTCCCAGAGTCCCCCAGATGTCTCAGTCCATTCCAGGGAAACCTGTTTTCCCTGCACTGTCTCGACTTTCAAGCCAAGGATCGACTCAAACCACAATGGCACGGGAAAGCCCTGTGGTAAAGCCTCGTGCGAAAGCCTCCTGGGAAAGCCTCGAGGGAAAGCCACAGATCCCTTGATCCACGCGAAGGGAAGCGGACACTGCTGCTACAGCTCGGGAGGAAAGCGCAAGTGCATGTCCCCACTCCAGACGAGGACTGACTTCCCTGGGAGACTCCAGAAGAACCCCAAGATCCATGTCAGCACTGGAGAGGAATTCTCAGGTTCCGGCACTGACTCCACACAAGGTCTTAGGACCTAGCATTGACAGCAGAGGAATCCCGAGAGGCCCCGGAGCAACTCGCATGTGGACTGGCCTTTCCTGAGGCCACCAGAGCGGGTTCCTGAGGTCCCCGTTGTAAGTCGAGAGCACCTGCCGCAACTCGAGAAAATCCAGGAGGTTCACCCTCGAGGCGAGATGAGGACCATTTCCGCTGAGGCGTCTCGAGGCTAATCACACCTAACCTCTGGAACTTCCAAAGGGTCCTTCACACCCTTGCTGCAACTCAAGAAGTTCCCCGACATACCCGTCTCCACTCGAGAGGAAGCACGAGAGTCCGCCCACATCCAGAGGAGCCCCGTTTCCGCCTCCTAGCTCGAGAGGAGGGATCCTTTCCCTGCGTGGTCGGTCAAAGAATTCCCGGTTCCCGTACGCATCTCAAGAGGAGGCGCTCTCATACAAGGAAAGGCGAGAGGAACTCCAGGATCGTGCCACCATTCCCAGAGTCCCCCAGATGTCTCAGTCCATTCCAGGGAAACCTGTTTTCCCTGCACTGCCTCGACTTTCAAGCCGAAGGATCGACTCACACCAGATGGCACGTGGGACAGACCTGTGGGAAAGCTCGTGGGAAAGCCTCGTGGGAAAGCCTTGAGGGAAAGCCACAGATCCCTTGATCCACGCGAAGGGAAGCGGGATACTGCTGCTACAGCTCGGGAGAAAGCGCACGTGCATTCCCACACTCGCAGATGAGGACTGACTCCCCTGGGGAGACTCCAGAAGTACCCCAAGATCCATGTCAGCACTTGGAGAGGAATCCTCAGGTTCCAGGCACCCAATCCACACAAGGTCCTTAGGCCCGGCATCGACGGGAGAGGAATCCCGAGAGGCCCGCGAGCAACTCGCATGGGGACTGGGACCTTTCCTGAGGCCACCAGAGCGGGTCCCTGAGGTCCCCGTCGTAAGTCGAGAGCACCTGCCGCAACTCGAGAAAATCCAGGAGGTTCTCCCCTCCAGGCGAGATGAGGCCCATTTCCACTGAGGCTCTCGAGGCTAATCACATCCTAACAATCTGGAACTATCCAAAGGGTCCTTCACACCCTTACTGCAACTCAAGAAGTTCCCCGACATACCCGTCTCCACTCAAGAGGAAGCACGAGAGTCCCGCCCACATCCAGAGGAGCCCCGTTTCCTGCCTCCTAGCTCGAGAGGAGGGATCCTTTCCCTGCGTGGCTCAGGAAAGAATTCCCGCGCGTTCCCGTCGCATCTCAAGAGGAGGCGCTCCCAACAAGGAAAGGCGAGAGGAACTCCAGGGTCGTGCCACCATTCCCAGAGTCCCCCAGATGTCTCAGTCCATTCCAGGGAAACCTGTTTTCCCTGCACTGCCTCGACTTTCAAGCATGAGGATCGACTCACACCACGGTGGCACGTGGGACAGACCTGTGGGAAAGCCTCGTGGGAAAGCCTCGTGGGAAAGCCTCGAGGGAAAGCCCGTATCCCTTGATCCACGCAAAGGGAAGGGTGATACTGCTGCTACAGCTCGGAGAAAAGCGCACGTGCATGCCCCCACTCTAGAGGAGGACTGACTCCCCTGGGGAGACTCCAGAAGTACCCCAATATCCATGTCAGCACTGGAGAGGAATCCTCAGGTTCCGGCACCGACTCCACACAATTTCTTAGGCCCCGGCATCGACGGGCGAGGAATCCCGAGAGGCCCCCGGCAACTAGCATGGGGACTGGCCCTTCCTGAGGCCACCAGAGCGGGTCCCGAGGTCCCCGTCGTAAGTCGAGAGCACCTTCCGCAACCCGAGAAAATTCAGGAGGTTCTCCCATCCAGGCGAGATGAGGCCATTTCCGCTGAGGCGTCTCGAGGCTAATCACACCTAACCTCTGGAACTTCGAAAGGGTCCTTCACACCCTTGCTGCAACTCAAGAAGTTCCCCGACATACCCGTCTCCACTCGAGTGGAAGCACGAGAGTACCGCCCACATCCAGAGGAACCCCGTTTCCGCCTCCAGCTCGAGAGGAGGGATCCTTTCCCTGCGTGGTGGGGAAAGAATTCCCGGCATTCCCGTCGCATCTCAAGAGGAGGCGCTCTCCACAGGAAAGGCGAGAGGAACTCCAGGGTCGGGCCACCATTCCAGAGTCCCCCAGATGTGTCAGTCCATTCCAGGGTAACCTGTTTTCCCTGCCACTGCTTCGACTTTCATGCGAGGATCGACTCACACCACGGTGGGACGTGGGACAGCCCTGTGGGAAAGCCTCGTGGGAAAGCCTCGTGGGAAAGCCTCGAGGGAAAGACACAGATCCCTTGATCCTCGCGAAAGGAAGCGTGACACTGCTGCTAACAGCTCGGGGAGGAAAGCGCACGTGCATGCCCCACTCGAGACGAGGACTGACTCCCCTTGGGAGACTCCAGAAGAACCCCAAGATCCACGTCTCCCGGGGTCCAGCCCCGGTGGATCCAGGGAATTCGAAGGGTGGACGGCGTTGGCGTGGAAAGACTTGTTTGTTTATTAATGTAAGATTAGATTAAGAAAACTATAGTGTAATAAGAAGATTAAGTGGAGGAAGAGGGCTGAATAGCTTGGTTTAGGGGAAGTCCAATAAAATTCCAGACAAAGGAATTTGCACCATCTACCTTGGGCCACCGGTGCCCGCTTGAATATCTAAGGGTGCCTCGCCTTAAGCTCCCTTTCCTGCGGGTCTTAACAGCCGGGGCAAGTAAGTAGACCTGCGCGAGCCTCCGCCGCCCCAGATGGAGATTCAGCCTGAAGTTAAAGTAAAGAGCAGAGAGAGGGAAGGGGAGAGAAGAAGAGAGAGAGAGAGACATGGGGGTGAGCCAGATTCCCAAGAAACCAGGCCGAGAGACTAGTTCGAGAAACCGGTCTGATCCTTTATTGTTCAGAAGGCCTTTTATACTTTTGATAAAACATGGAGATCAATGGGTAACACAGAATTATGTGTGCGTTCGCAGCCCAGACTCTTTCTATACATCATTTTGTATACAAAAGGTCTCAGGTGATTTACATTATCTTCTGGCCAAGAGGCTTGTTAACACTTTTTAGCTCTCTTCCTTAATGAATGTTAATTTTGTTTCCCCTGAAGTGTTTTTCTTTAATCTGCATTTCCTTAAAGCATTAAAGTTACATCTCTATAGAACAAAGGTGCAGTGGGATATAACAAAGAAGGTACTTAACTCGAAGATCTAATGTTGCTAATACCAGGTCTACTACTTGTTTTTCTATATGCCAAACTATATCTAAAAATAAAGGGATATGAAAATTTGGCAGCAAGCATTGACTCAACAAATGAAACTTTTAATCAGTCCTATTCTAAAGATTTTGACTCTTCGGAAGCCCCTACATTCCTAGGATGTTTTAAGCTTCCTGTGCCTCCTGCGGTCAGGAGGGCCTCAAACAATCACACTCGCAGAGTCCTGCAGGCAGGCTAGAAAGCCATCGAAGGGGTTTTTGGATTGAAACACTCTTTCAAATTCAGAAGACTAAAGCCCTGAATTGACTTTTTCCAGAAAATGTCAACAGAGTGGAAAAAGCAGAGCACAAAAGCCGGCCAGATTTTTGTTGGGGTACATGCTTAGGAATTTCCAGAGGGGTCCCTGAAGTCTGAGCACGCCTTGCGTATGTCAGTTTCCTTCCTCATGACCTTGTCACGGGCGGGATTCCTCACACTGGCTTCCGGCATCTCCCCCTTCTTTATTATTTTTTAAAAAAAATTAGGTGCAGATCAGTCGCCGAGATTTCTGAATGCTCTGCCGAAGAGTCCTGACAACACAAGGAAGCACGATTACAAGGAGCAGGATTATGGCACCCACAGCAACATAGCTAGAAACAGTAGTCAGAAGAGTTTTTCCAGAAATGAAGTCAGAGAAGGTGTGGGAAAAAAGTCATTGGCTTCTCCTGCGGCAGTAAAATCTAATCGAGAGTGTTCCAAGGTCTGAATCTGATTATGAAGTTTCCCTAAGTCTAAACTAATATCTGAGCTGTTCCAAACACCTAAAATATGATTTTTGACTCTCTCCCATTCAAAATCTGTCTCATTTACTTTCAGGGATGTAACACATATCCACCGGTAATCAGCATGACATGAAAGAGCCATTTTCACTTTCAGACTCTGTAATCAGTCCCAATATGCATTACTGCTTCTTCTAAGGCATCAACCCTTATTTCTAGCTTCCTATCTATAATTTCCTGGGTTGCCCAGCGTTAAAGAAACATTTTTGGATACGGTATCAACATATTGGGCAGTATGCACTTGTTGAGACAATGACAATGCCGCCCACAGTAACAGAAGTAATTGCAGTTATCAAAAGCCGATATTCCCAAAACAAGTAAGCCCACAAACCGTCGGTGTCCGCATTAAATCTTGTAGCCGTTGCAGTTACAGCTAGGCCATGGTTATCATACCAATACGTGGCTACAGTTACAGGTACCATGAGATAGGACGGACGTTTTAAAACCATGAAAGAGCAAATTTTATATTGAGGAGTTAAACAGGATGAAAGCATACATTGTTCACAAGACACTACATGGGGTCCACCTGTATAATTCAAATTGTATGTTAAGTCTTTCAGAATCATTAGTGAAAAGAAAAAACATAAGGAGAGGGTAAACAAGCTAAAATAGAGTAGGTAGAGGTATTCTTTGGTCGGATTAAAATAATAGGGGCGGTGGCTGCAAGGGCTCTCCAAATTTCTGGCTGCCAAAAGGTTTTACCTCTAGTCGTATAAGACAGCATAGGGGGTACAAAATTGGTTATGATGCCGTCTGGTGGCAACTAACGGCCAAGAAACTGAATATTTTTTCCAATTATCCAATCTATTGATAAAGCCATCGTCAGACTCAGGGTCTTGACCTGGATTTGGGTTGCTCCAGTCCTGAATTGCACAATTTTCTTCCTCCCGGCATATTGTAATCTATTTCGAGTTATAAATACAAGACTTCCAAATCGGATATCCTGAATGATCATCTATAGTTTTCAAATAACATCTGAGGGAGCAACATCGTCACAATTTGGATAGTCTGATGGAGTTTTGAGAGACAAGGACTTATAGGGGCCAAGGACCCCAGGCATATGGGCTCGCAATATCCAAGCAGACCGATCCCCTTTAGATGCAAATTTAGAGGTTGGGGAATCTGTCATAACTGCTTTTGTGGAGGCTCCAACGCATCCTGTCTTGGTAAAGAAATCTCCTGTAAGGCCAGGAGGAAAATTAAAGCAAACAGGAAAATCATCTGCTAGTCCTTTAAAGGTATAATTGAAATTAATAGGGTATTGGTCTTTTGTATAGGAAGTATAAGATCCTCCCAAAAGGCGAGGCTGGTCTGTACTAACTCGTATGGGGTCACTGTTCCAAGTAACAACTTGGAAAGTTGGAGGATCCGGGAGAAACGCCCAATATTTGGTTGGAATGGGAGCAGCGCTTACCTGGCAAGAGAGCAAGGCAAGCATGGCAATAAACACCTTTTCAGGAGAGACTGACGATCCCTGTAGGGTAGCTATCCCTGTGCCTGGCGACAGAGGGCTTTAATCTGTCCCCAGGTAGGTAAGGAGGCTTGTTGGGTTGACTGAGCTGGGCGTCCTAATGGATTCCTGCGAGGCAAAAAATCAGGGGGCGCAATATCCTGTATCTGAAGTCGTGACATCTGTCCAGTGGGTGGCTCCGCTCCTCGCCTATCCGGGATCTCCAATGTCAGCTGTCCTGGGGTCAGCGGCATTTCCCGTGCTGGCGGGGGAGCGGAGGAAGAGGGAGTTTCTTCCTTTTTAGAGATCGCGGTGGCGGGGGATTCTGATATCCGGGGAGCTGAGACATGGCGAATTAGTCTGTCTGGAACCCAAATCGGAGCGTCCGCGTCCTGTGGAAAAACACAAGCATACCCTCGCCCACTGGTTAATAAGGGGTCAGGACCTTTCCATTGTCCGGAGAGAAGGTCCCTCCATTTTACTAATGGTTTTGCATTCAATTGCTCTGGGCACCAATGGCGAAGCATTGCAGTGTTTCCGGATGAATCAGTATTTAAGTTATTTATTACGAAAAGAGCATGTTTCAAAATCTGATGGGGGGAACTATATTTAAATTCCCCTTCTTTTAGTTTTTGAATATGGATTTTCAGTGTTTGATGTGCTCTTTCCACAATGGCTTGTCCTTGCGGGTTATAAGGGATGCCGGTGTTATGTTTAATTTGAAATCTTGTACAGAATTGCTGAAAAGATTTAGAAGTGTAAGCAGGGGCATTATCAGTTTTTAAAGCTTTTGGCAAGCCCAGATAGGAAAAGCATGTAAAAAGATGTTGTATTACATCTTTTACTGCTTCCCCTGTACGAGCAGTGGCAATAATAACATGAGAGAAGGTATCTACAGTTACATGAACAAAAGACAGTTTTCCAAACGAAGAGACATGGGTTACATCCATTTGCCAGAGTGCATTAGGTTTGAGACCGCGAGGGTTAACTCCCAGAGGCAAAGCATTCACGGTAGTAGGACAATGTGAACAAGAACGAACAATCTCTCGGGCAGATTCTCGAGGAATTTGAAACTGGTATCGTAAGGCAGTGGCATTCTGATGATGAAGTGAGTGAGAAGCTCGAGCTTCTTCAAAAACAGAAGCCACTGAAATCCTGGTTAACGAATCTGCCAATTCATTGAGAGCATTTAAAGGGCCAGGCAGGCCGGAATGAGCTCGAATGTGGCCGATAAAGAACGCCCGATTTCTTTTCCAAATTTGCTGCTGCAGTCTAGTTAACAAATGGTAGATAGCGGTTTTGTTTTCAGGCAAAACTGCAGTCTCAATGTGTGGAAACAGCCTGACCACATACTGAGAGTCAGAATAAAGGTTAAATTCTTTCTCTGCAAACATAACAAGGCCTCAATAACAGCTGTGATTTCAGCTCTTTGAGCTGAAGTTTCTTGTGTTTCCAAAAGTTTCTGATGATCTCTTGTGACTATAGAGGCTCTACCATTAGCCGATCCATCAGTAAAGACTACCTGAGCATCTGAAATAGGGAACTGTTTACACCGGACAGGGAAAAATAACTGGATGGTTAGACATAAAATTTAGCAAAACATGTGAGGGTAAATGATGCAAAATTTGACCACAGTAATTCCCTATAGCAATCTGCCAGTCTTCATCAAACATTAGAAGAGCATCAAGCTACTCCTTATTATATGGAATTACAATCTCTGATGGCTCCTTACCAAACAAATTCAATGCTCCGCTTCCTTCCTTTTAGCATTAATGTGGCAATTGAACCAGGATAAGAAGCCACGACTTTTTTAGCTTGGGTGGGAAGATGGATCCATTCTAAAGGGCCGCCTTGCCACAGAACTCCCGTAGGCGCCACTGGAGTAGCTAGGCAAAGGAACTGCCAAGTCATCGTCAAATCAATTCTTTTTACATAGCTATTCGATAAGGCTGCTTCTACTTTGCCTAGGGCTTCTTGAGCCTCAGCTGTTAATTGTCTTTTAGAGGTTGGATCAGGATCCCCGCGTAAAATGTTAAAAAAGGTTTTAATTCGCAGTGGTTAATTTTAAATATGGCCTAATCCAATTAATATCACCTAAAAGTTTTTGATAATCATTTAAAGTAATAAGATGGTCTTTTCTCAATTGCAACGGGGGTATGAGTCACCGTTTCCGAATTTATGACTCTCCCTAAGTAAGTTATGGGCGGATTGATTTGAATTTTTTCTGGGGCAATTTTTTAGGCTTCTGTCTGTCAATGCCTGGGTCAGGTCCTGGAGGACAGTTTGCAGGTGAACTCTATCAGGATGAGCTATTAAAATATCATCCATATAGTGAATCATATATACGTGTTCATATTTAACCCTAATATCTTGTAGAGCGGCATTAACAAATTTTTGGCATAAGGTAGGGCTATTTTTCATTCCCTGAGGCAAAACTTTCCACTGAAACCTTAAGTAAGGCTGCTTAAGATTTTCTGATGGCAGACTAAAGGCAAATCGCTTTTTATCTTCAGGATTTAAGGGAATAGTGAAAAAACAATCTTGTAAATCAATAACAATTATATTATATCCCTCTGGAACGGCTACTGGGGAAGGGAGCCCAGGCTGTAAGGCCCCATGTCCTCCATGGTGGCATTAATAGCTCTCAAATCCTGTAAAAGTCCCGTTTACCAGATTTTTTCTTAATGACAAAAATAGGAGTGTTCCAGGGCTATTGGAGGGCTCAATATTCCCAATTCTAATTGTTCAAAGATTAATGCTTTAGCTGCCAGTAATTTTTCCTTATGCAGAGGCCATTGTTCTACCCACACCGGATCTTGAGATTTCCATGTAATGGGGTCGGCAGCAAAAACAATGGCCTCCATTATAAATTTGGATATCCCAATCCAGCACGTAACTTGCGAGGAGTTGGGCAAATTGGCTCAATTATCCCTGTCTGTTGTTTACCCAATCCTTTTGATGGATCATAGCCCATCTGCAACATCTGAGAGGTCACTTTATCATCAGGGCTAAAAAGTAACACTCCCATTTGAGACAGCACGTCCCTCCCCACAGGGTAAAGGGGAGTGAAGGGCTACATACGGTTGGAAAGTTCCACGGGTATCCTCAAATTGCCAATCTAAAATTTTTGCA
>NW_017193444.1:0-9811 GCF_001704415.2 Capra hircus
TTTCCCACGAGCTTTCCCACAGGGCTGTCCCACGTGCCACCGTGGTGTGAGTCGATCCTCGGCTTGAAAGCTAAGCAGGCAGTGCATGGGAAAAGAGGTTTCCCTGGAATGGACTGAGACATCTGGGGGACTCTGGGAATGGTGGCACGACCTGGAGTTTCTCTCGCCTTTCCTTTGGAGAGCACCTCCTCTTGAGATTGGAAGGGAAGCCAGGAATTCTTTCCAGCCACTCAGGGAAAGGATCCCTCCTCTCAAGCTATGAGGCGGAATCGGGTCTCCTCTGGATTGGGCGGTACTCTCGTGCTTCCTCTTGAGTGGAGGAGGGATGTCGGGGAACTTCTTGAGTTGCATCAAGGGTGTGAAGGACCCTTTGGAAGTTCCAGAGGTTAGGTGTGGTTAGCCTCGAGACGCCTCAGTGGAAATGGGCCTCATCTCGCCTGGAGGGCAGAACCTCCTTGATTTCTCGAGTTGAGGCAGGTGCTCTCGACTTACGACGGGGACCTCAGGGACCCGCCTCTGGTGGCCTCAGGAAAGGCCAGTCCCCATGCGAGTTACTCGGGGGCCTCTCTCGGGATTCCTCTCCCGTCGATGCCGGGCCTAAGACCTTGTGTGGAGTCGGTGCGGAACCTGAGGATTCCTCTCCATTCTGACATGGATCTGGGGTACTTCTGGAGTCTCCCAGGGGAGTCAGTCCTCATCTGAGTGGGGCATGCACGTGCGCTTTCCTCCCCGAGCTTGTAGCAGCAGTGGCACGCTTCCTTTCTCATGGATCAGGGATCTGTGGCTTTCCCTCGAAGCTTTCCCACGTGGCTTTTCCACGACCCTTTCCCACTGGGCTGTCCACGTGCCACCGTGGTGTGAGTCTATTCTCATCTTGAAAGTCGAGTTAGTGCACGGAAACAGGTTTCCCTGAAATGGGGTGAGCCATCTGGGGGACTCTGAGAGAATGTGGCACGGCCCTGGAGTTCCCCTCGCTTTTCCTGTGGAGAGCGCCTCCTCTTGAGATGCGACGGAACGCCGGGAATTGTTTCCCGACCACGAAGGGAAAGGATCCCCTCCTCTCGAGCTATGAGCGGAAACGGGGCTCCTCTGGATGTGCGGGACTCTCGTGCTTCCTCTGGAGTGGAGACGGGTATGTCGGAGAACGTCTTGAGTTGCAGCAAGGGTGTTAAAGACCCTTTAGAAGTTCAGAGGTTAGGTGTGATTAGCTCGAGACGCCTCAGCGGAAATTGGCCTCATCTCGCCTGGAGGGGAGAACCTCCTGGATTTTCTCGAGTTGCGGCAGGTGCTCTCGACTTACCCCGTGGACCTCAGGGACCGCTCTCGTGGCCTCAGGAAAGGCCAGTCCCCATGCGAGTTGCTCGGGGGCCTCTCGGGATTCCTCTCCGTCGATGCCGGGTCCTAAGACCTTGTGTGGAGTCGGTGCCCAAACCTGAGGATTCCTCTCCCAGTGCTGACATGGATCTTGGGGTACTTGTGGAGTCTCCCAGGGGAGTCAGTCCACGACACTACTGGGGCATGCACGTGCGCTTTCTTTCCGAGCTGTAGCAGCAGTGTCACGCTTCCCTTCGGGTGGATCAAGGGATTGTGGCTTTCTCGGGGCTTTCCATGAGGCTTTCTTCAAGACTTTCCCACAGGGCTGTCCCACGTGCCACTGTGGTGTGAGTCAATCCCGGAAAGTCGAGGCAGTGCAAGGAAAACAGGTTTCTCTGGAAAGGACTGAGACATCTGGGGTACTCTTGGAATGGTGGAACGACCATGGTGCTCCTCTCGTTTTACTGTGGTGACGCCTCCTTTGAGATGGGACGGGAACACCGGAAATTATTTCCCAGCCAAGCAGGGATAGGATCACTCCTCTAGCTACGAGGTGGAAACGGGGCTCCTCTGGATGTGGGCGGGACCCTCGTGCTTCCTCTCAAGTGGAGATGGGTATGTTGGGAATTTTTTGAGTTGCAGCAACGGTGTGAAGGACCCTTTGGAAGTTCCAGAGGTTAGGTGTGATTAGCCTGGAGACGCCTCAGTGGAAATAGGCCTCATCTGGCTTGGAGGGGAGCCTCCTTGATTTTCTCGAGTTGGGCAGGTGCCTCTCTTCTTCCGACGTGGACCTCAGGGACCCCTCTGGTGACGTTAGTAAATGCCAGTCCCCATGCGAGTTGCTTGGGAGCCTGCCGGGATTCCTCTCCGTGGATGCCGGGACCTAATATCTTGTGTGGAGTCTGTGCCGGAACCTGAGGATTCCTCTCCGTGACTGACATAGATCTTGGGTTATTTTTGAATCTCCCCAGGAGAGTTAGTCCTCGGCTCGAATGGGGCATGCAATGGTGCTTTCCTCCCGTGCTGTAGCAGCAGTGTCACGCTTCCCGTCGTGCCGGGAGCCAGTGTGAAGAAGCCCGCCCGTGACAAGGTCATGAGGAAGGAAGCTGACATGCGCAAGGCGTGCTCAGACTTCAGGGACCCCTCTGGAAATTCCTAAGCATGTACCCAACAAAAATCTGCCGGCTTTTGTGCTCTGCTTTTCACTCTTCTGACATTTTCTGGAAAATGTCAATTCAGGGCTTTAGTCTTCTTCATTTGAAAGAGTGTTTCAATTAAAAACCCCTCTGATGGCTTTCTAGCCTGCCTGCAGGACTCGTACAGCTGCGCATTTGATTGTTTGAGGCCTCCTGACCACAGGAGGCAAAGGAAGCTTAAAAATCCTAGGAATGTAGGGGCTTCTGAAGCGTCTAAATCTTTAGAATAGGACTGATGAAAAGTTTCATTTGTTGAGTCAATGCTTGCTGCCAAATTTTCATATCCTTTATTTTTAGATATAGTTGTTGTATAGAAAATCAAGTAGTAGACCTGGTATTAGCAACACTAGATCTTTGAGTTAAGTACCTTCTTTGTTATATCCCACTGCACCTTTGTTCTATAGAGATGTAACTTTAATGCTTTAAGGAGATGCAGATTAAAGAAAAACACTTGAGGGGAAACAAAATTAACATTCATTAAGGAAGAGAGCCAAAAAGTGTTAACAAGCCCTTGGCCAGAAGATAATGTAAATCACCTGAGACCTTTTGTATACAAAATGATATACGGAAAGAATCTGGGTTGCGAATGCTACATAATTTTGTGTTACCCATTGATCTCTGTGTATCAAAGGCCTTCTGAACAATAAAGGGGGGGCCAGTTTCTCGGCCAGCTTCTCGAACTAGTCTCTCGGCCTGGTTTCTTGGGACTCTGGCTCCCCCCGTGTTTTTTCTCTCTCTTTTTTTCTCTCCCTTCCCTCTCTCTGCTCTTTAACTTCAGGCTGAATCTCCACTGGGGCGCGGAGGCTCTCCAGGTCTACTTACTTGCCCTGGCTGTTAAGAACCGCAGGAAAGGGAGCTTAAGGTGAGGCACCTTAGATATTCAAGCGGGTGCCAGTGGCCCAATGTAGATGGTGCAAATTCCTTGTCTGGAATTTTAGTGGCCTTCCGCGTAAACCAAGCTATTCAGCCCTCTTCCTCCACTTAATCTTCCTACTACGCTACAGTTTCTTAATCTAATCTTATATTAATAAATAAAGAAGTCTTTCCACGCCAACGCCGTCCACCTTCGAATTCCCTGGATCCACCGGGGCTGGACCCCTGCAAGTGGCGTCCGGAACAGGCTATTCGAAGGTAGGTTCCTCGGAGCAAAATCTCCCCCCCAGAGCACTCTCCGTTGCTCCCCCCCGGAGCACTCTCTGTTGCTCCCCCCAGAGTGACTTAATCACTCCCCCAGGAGTACTTTCGGTACTCCCCCAGTGTTGAGTATTCGGGACGGCTAGGACCCCACTCAGGGTGCCACGGACCCCCTGTAGGATAGACAGGGTGAAGAGGAGTGTGGAAGTGTTCAAGGGTTTAAGAGAAACCTGGTGCTCTAGAGGTTGAAAAGAAACCTGCTATCTTAGGGTTAAAAACAAAACCCCCTTGGCTAAGGTAAAACCTTTTGTCAAGGCAGACTTTTCTATAACTCTTAATTTTCTGACAGGGGTAACAATGACTCAAAACAATGACACCTCTTTATACAAGTAATTTTGTAACTGTTAAACAAAAAAGACAAATTAAAGATTAAAAGGCTAGTGTTACGAGAGCAATGTCCTTGGTTTCCAGAAAAGGGATTTAGATACTTGGGTGAAGCTAGGAAAACAGCTAAAAACTTATTATACTTTGCATGGGCCTGTAAATGCTTTTGCTCTGTAAAGTATGATTACAAATGTTCTGGACCCCTGTCATGAGGCTGTTAGATAGCCTATGGGAGAGGCTATAGCAGTTAATGGTAGTGGGTCTCCACCTTCTACGCAGATCATATTTTCTGCCATTGGCAAACAAAAGGAGACAGACAGTACTCTTCCTCCCGAGGAAGGAGGGTGCTTACAGGACGCAGCGGCCGAGGGCCCTGGAGAGCCCCCTCCCCTCTACACAAACCAAATCTTTAAAAAAGGTATCTTATTTAAGGCGACCACTGCAACCTCTGCTTGCGCCTCCCAGGGCTTAAGAACTCCCCACTTTATATCCAAAGCCTCCCATGGCTTAAGTTTGAAAACGATAGTGACAATATTTTTGAGCAAAAGAGCTTTTAAAAAGAGCTTGCTCCTTGCATAAAATCCCCTCAGGAGGGGCCTCACCTCCCCCCCCCCCCAAAAAGGAAGAAAAACAGAAAAAAGAAAGAAAAATATTCGTAATAAAAAGGACTTTACAAATGCAAAATGTTTCTTGAGGCCAAATAGAACATTTTTTGCCAAAATGTCCTGCTAAACAGAGACAACAACCCTACCAAACCCCAGGTAGCTCAGGCCTGGACCTCAGTTCCACCACCTCAATAATAATAACTCCTGACTCAGATTCCAATGGGAGTGGCTAGTCCCTGCCTGAGGACATGGTAAGACTTGTGCTGGGGCATAGCTTGCTTTCTTTTCAAAAAATTTCGGTAGTGTCTTGTGTAGTAAATTCTGATTATACTGAAAAAATTGAAGTTTTGATCTCGCCACCTGCTAAAACTGTGCAATTAATAAAAATTAAAAAAAATAGCACAGCTTTTGCTTTTACCTTATTACCAGACAGAAAAACCAGACAAAAAAAGCCCCAGAGGATCTAGATCTAGCTTTTTGGGTGCAGAATATTGCAGCTTCTAGTCTTTAAAAGATTTTTTTCAAGGAATAAAAAAATTGTCAAGACAATAGACAAGACGTTTCTTACATTGCTGAGAGACTGGCCCAGCTCCTGGCCAACATATACTACTGAAAATGAGTTCATAGGATTAGAGAAAGTGGTATGCAAGATGGAAATGCTATAAAATAAGAGGTGAGAGAGAGTTTAAAACCTTGGTGAGTAGTGAGCTCCCCGTTGCTGGAAGTATGCAAGCAAAGATTAAATGGTTACTTGTCATCTAAAAGGCTATAGACCAGTTTTGGGTTATACCAAGATCATTGAAAAAGCTTATAAAGATATTGTGTAACACCTCTTTTCCTGCTTCTTATATTTAGGTCTGCCAAAAAGTTTTAAAACTGATAATGTCCCTTTAAAGCTGCTGAGAGATTGTTTACTAACTTTAAATGATTTCCAAAAATTATTAGGTGATATTAATTGGATATGCCCATTTAAAACTGACTTCTGTAGATTTAAAGCCTTTTGTTTTGATTGCTTAAAAAAAACAATCCTAATCCCAGTTCTAAGAAAAGGTTGACTAGTGAGACAGAGTTGGCTTTTTTAAAGTGAATGAGGCTTTAAATGATCAGTAATTAAGATTAATATTGCCAAAAGAGGAGATTAAATTATTCTTGCCACAAAATGTATACCTACAGGATGCTTGTGACAAGAAGGCCCATTGGTTCCATCTACCAATGACCCCAAGAAAAATAGTTTTATCTTATCCCAACTTGGTGGAACAATTAATTAAAAAAAAAAAGAAAAAAGAAGTGTAAAACTTTTTGGAAAATAAGTAACAAATATATTAATTCCATTCAATAAGGATCAACTGCAAGTCTTTTACAAAAATAGTGATGATTTGGCAAGTTGCTCTGATAGATTTCAGGAGTCAAATTTTGTTTTATTTGCCCTCAAGCCCCACAGTAGTTAACAGTGCAAAAATTTTAGATTGGCAATTTGAGGATACCTGTGGAACTTTCCCAACCTTATGTTGTTCCTTCGCTCCCCTTACCCTGTGGGGGAGGGACATGCTATCTCAAATGGGAGTGTTACTTTTTACCCTGATGATAAAGTGACCTCTCAGCTGCTGCAGATAGGCTATGATCCATCAAAAGGATTGGGTAAACAACAGACAAAAATAATTGAGCCAATTTGTCCAACTCCTCGCAAGCTATGTACTGGATTGGGATATCCAAATTTATAATGAAGGCCAGTGTTTTTGCTGCCTACCATTACATGAAAATCTCAAGATCTGGCGTGGGTGGAACAATGGCCTCTGCCTAAGGAAAAATTACTGACATATTAATTAAAAAGATTAATTCAAGTATACTGATTTATTAAATTGTTTAGTAAAGAGCCATCAAAAATTGTAATTCCATATAACAAAACAACTTGATGCTTTTCAAATGTTTGATGATGATTGGCAGATTGCTATAGGAAATTATTGTGGTCAAATCTTGCATCATTTACCCTCACATGCTTTGTTAATTCAAAAATTAAAAAGGATAATTTAAATATAGTTTTTCCTCCATCAGATTTTACAACAATGTTCTCTTTGTAATAAGTTAAATGCTGATTTGTTTGGAACTATAAGATGTAAAACCGTTGATAAAGTGAAAAGATCTCCTCCAGATAACAAAAAGATCCTGACCCAGAATTTACTGCGGGTCGAGGAAGTGTTTATGTTTTTTTCACAGGGTGGGCAGATTCGTCAATTTGGATCCCGGACAGACTGATTCGCCACAAAAGAAAAAGGGAACTTCTCTGCCGCCACCGCGCGGGAAACAGCCGCACCGAAAGCCAAGGGCGGGGCCAGCCTTACTGACTGATGGGACCTAGTGCTCCGCCAGCGTCCATCTGCGAAACTATGGGATAGAGACTTGATGGGAAAAGGAGATGTATGGGAACTGTAAACTATTTGCTCAAATTTTCGTGTAGCTTGGCAGCCACGCGCGATGGCAGAAGGAGGCAAAAGAAACATCAAGATCCCGGCGGGACTAACAGCTGCTGCAGCGCAAACTCCAACCAGAAAATGACTCTATTTACTCTATTTTGGCTTGTCTATCCTCTCCTTATGTTCTTCTTTTCACCAATGATTCCAGAAAACTTAACGTACCTAATGTAGCAACTTGTGAACCATGGATGTTTTCATCTTGTTTAACTCCTCAAAGTAATGTATGCTCTTTGTGGTTTTAAAGATGTCCTGTAACTGTAACAACTTATTGATATGATAATTATGTTCTTGCTGTGTTACAACAACTGTTATTGTTACTATGACAGCAATCATTGACTCAACAAGTGTAAATGCCCAATATGTTAAAAAATCAAGTTTTAGGTGTTTTGGAAGCAGCTCAGATATTAGTTTAGACTTAGGGAAACTTCATAATCAGATTCAGACCTTGGAACACTCCCGATTAGATTTTACCACCGCAGGAGAAGCCAATGACTTTCTCCACACTTTCTCTAACTTCATTTCTGGAAAGACTATTCTGTCAACTGTTTATAATCTTGCTCTCGTAATCATTCTTCCCTGTATTGTCTAGATTCTTCAGCAGAACATTTGGAATCTCGCGATCGAACTGCACCTGATTTTAAAATTAATTAATTAATTAATTAAAATGGAAAAGGGTGAGATGCCGGGAGCCAGTGTGAGGAAGCCCGCCCATGACAAGGTCATGAGGAAGGAAGCTGACATACACAAGGCGTGCTCAGACTTCAGGGACCCCTCTGGAAATTCTAAGCATGTACCCCAACAAAATCTGCGGCTTTTGTGCTCTGCTTTTCCACTCTTTTGACATTTTCTGGAAAAAGTCAATTCAGGGCTTCAGTCTTCTGCATTTGAAAGAGTGTTTCAATCTAAAAACCCCTCTGATGGCTTTCTAGCTGCCTGCAGGACTCATACAGCTGCGCATGTGATTGTTTGAGGCCTGCTGACCGCAGGAGGCAAAGGAAGCTTAAAACATCCTAGGAATGTAGGGGCTTCTGAAGAGTCTAAATCTTTAGAATAGGACTGATGAAAAGTTTCATTTGTTGAGTCAATGCTTGCTGCCAAATTTTCATATCCTTTATTTTTAGATATAGTTGGCGTATAGAAAAACAAGTAGTAGACCTGGTATTAGCAACATTAGATCTTTGAGTTAAGTACTTCTTTGTTATATCCCACGGCACGTTTGTTCTATAGAGATGTAACTTTAATGCTTTAAGGAGATGCAGACTAAAAAAAAAAAAACACTTCAGGGGAAACAAAATTAACATTCATTAAGGAAGAGAGCCAAAAAGTGTTAACAAGCCTCTGCCAGAAGATAATGTAAATCACCTGAGACCTTTTGTATACAAAATGATATACAGAAAGAATCTGGTTGCGAACGCTACATAATTTTGTGTTACCATTGATCTCTGTGTATCAAAGGCCTTCTGAACAATAAAGGAGGGGGGCCAGTTTCTCGGGCCAGCTTCTCGAACTAGTCTCTCGGCCTGGTTTCTTGGACCTGGCTCCCCCCCGTGATTTTCTCTCTCTTTTCTTCTCTCCCTTCCCTCTCTGCTCTTTAACTTCAGGCTGAATCTCCACCTGGGGCGCGAGGCTCGCAAGGTTACTTACTTGCCCTGGCTGTTAAGACCCGCACGAAAGGAAGCTTAAGCGAGGCACCCTTAGATACTAGAGCGGCGGCCGGTGTCCCAAAGTAGATGGTGCAAATTCCTTGTCTGGAATTTTATTGGCCTTCCCCGTACACCAAGCTATTCAGCCCTCTTCCTCCCACTTAATCTTCCTACTACACTACAGTTTCTTAATCTAATCTTATATTAATAAATAAAGAAGTCTTACCATGCCAACACGTCCACCCTTAGAATTCCCTGGATCCACCGGGCTGGACGCCGGCACCGTCGAGTGTATGAAGGGATCTGTGGTTTCTCTCCAGGCTTTCCCACGTGGCTTTCCCAGGAGGCATTCCCACAGGGCTGTCCCACGTGCCACCGTGGTGTGAGTCGATCCTCGGCGTGAAAGTCGAGGCAGTGCAGGGAAACAGGTTCCTCTGAAATGGACTGAGACATCTGGGGGACTCTTGAATGATGGCACGACACTGGAGTTCCTCTCGCCTTTCCTGTGGAGAGCGCCTCCTCTTGAGATGCATCGGAACGCCAGGAAATCTTTCCCGAGGAGGCGGGGAAGGATGCCTCATCTCGAGGTACGAGGGGGAAATGGGGCTCCTCTCTATGTGGGCACAATCCTCGTGTTTCCTCTCGGGTGGAACGGGTATGTCGGGGAACATCTTGAGTTGCAGCAAGGGTGTGAAGGACCCTTTGGACGTTCCAGAATTTCGCTGTGATTAGCCTCGATATGCCTTCAATGGAAACGGGCCTCATCTCGCCTGGAGGGGAAAACCTCCTGGATTTTCTTGAGTTGCGGCAGGTGCTCTCTACTTACGACGGGGACCTCAGGGACCCGATCTGGTGGCCTAAGGAAAGGCCAGTCCCCATGCGAGCTGCCTAGGGGGGCCTCTTGGGATTCCTCTCCCGTTGATGCCGGGGCCTAAGACCTTGTGTCGAGTCAGTGCCAGAACCTGAGGATTCCTCTCCAGTGCTGACATTTATCTGAGGGTACTTCTGGAGTCTCCACGGGGGAGTTAGTCCTCGCTCGAGTCAGGGAATGCACGAGCGCTTTC
>NW_017193445.1:0-9810 GCF_001704415.2 Capra hircus
CTTTTTCCCTGCACTGCCTCGACTTTCAAGCCGAGGATCGACTCACACCACGGTGGCACGGTGGACAGCCTGTGGGAAAGCCTCGTGGGAAAAAAGAAACCTCCCTTGATCCAGCGACAGGAAAATTGACTGCTGCTACAGCTCGGAGGAAAGCGCACGTGCATGCCCCACTCGAGACGAAGACTGACTCCCCTGGGAGACTCCAGAAGTACCCCAAGATCCATGTCAGCACTTGGAGAGGAATCCTCAGGTTCCGGCACGACTCCACACAAGGTCTTAGGCCCCGCATCGACGGGAGAGGAATCCCGAGAGGGCCCCGAGCAACTCGCACTGGCTTCCTGAGCCACCAGAGCGGGTCCGGTCCCGTCGTAAGTCGAGAGCACCTGCCGCAACTCGAGAAAATCCAGGAGGTTCTCCCCTCCAGGCGAGATGAGGCCCATTTCCGCTGAGGCGTCTCGAGGCTAATCACACCTAAGCTCTGGAACTTCCAAAGGGTCCTTCACACCCTTGCTGCAACTCAAGAAGTTCCCCGACATACCGTCTCCACTCGAGAGGAAGCACGAGAGTCCCGCCCACATCCAGAGGAGCCCCGTTTCCGCCTCCTAGCTCGAGAGGAGGGGATCCTTTCCCTGCGTGGTCGGGAAAAAATTCCCGGCGTTCCCGTCGCATCTCAAGAGGAGGCGCTCTCCACAGGAAAGGCGAGAGGAACTCCAGGGTCGTGCCACCATTCCCAGAGTCCCCAGATGTCTCAGTCCATTCCAAAACCTGTTTTCCCTGCACTGCCTCGACTTTCAAGCCGAGGATCGACTCACACCACGGTGGCACGTGGGACAGCCCTGTGGAAAGCCTCGTGGGAAAGTGGGAAAGCCTGAAAGCCACAGATCCCTTGATCCACGCGAAGGAAGCGTGACACTGCTGCTACAGCTCGGAGGAAAGCCAACGTGCATGCCCCCACTCGAGACGAGGACTGACTCCCCTGGGAGACTCAGAAGTACCCCAAGATCCATGTCAGCACTGGAGAGGAATCCTCAGTTCCGGCAACGACTCCACACAAGGTCTTAGGCCCCGGCATCGACGGAGAGGAATCCGAGAGGCCCCGAGCAACTCGCATGGGGACTGGCCTTTCCTGAGGCCACCAGAGCGGGTCCCTGAGGTCCCGTCGTAAGTGGAGAGCACCTGCCGCAACTCGAGAAAATCCAGGAGGTTCTCCCCTCCAGGCGAGATGAGGCCCATTTCCGCTGAGGCGTCTCGAGGCTAATCACACCTAACCTCTGGAACTTCCAAAGGGTCCTTCACACCCTTGCTGCAACTCAAGAAGTTCCCCGACATACCCGTCTCCACTCGAGAGGAACACGAGAGTCCCGCCCACATCCAGAGGAGCCCCGTTTCCGCCTCTAGCTCGAGAGGGATTTCCTCCCTGTCGTCGGGAAAGATTTTCCGCGCATCTGAACAGGAGGCGCTCTCCACAGGAAAGGCGAGAGGAATCCAGGGTCGTGCCACCATTCCCAGAGTCCCCAGATGTCTCAGTCCATCTGCCATGGAAACCTGTTTTCCCTGCACTGCCTCCGACTTTCAAGTCGAGGATCGACTCACACCACAGGTGGCACGTGGGACCAGCCTTGTGGGAAAAGCCTCGTGGGAAAGCCTCGAGGCCAAAGCCACAGATCCCTTGATCCACGCGAAGGGAAGCGCGACACTGCTGCTACAGCTCGCGGAGGAATGCCACACGTGCATGCCCCCACTCGGAGACGAGGACTGACTCCCCTGGGGATTCTCCAGAATACCCCAAGATCCATGTCAGCTACTGGAGCAGGAATCCTCAAGGTTCCGGCACCCACTCCACACAAGATCTTAAGGCCCCCGGCATCGACGGCGAGAGGAATCCCGAGAGGCCCCCGAAGCAACTCGCATCGGGACTGGCCTTTCCTGAGGCCACCAGAGCGGGTCCCTGAGGTCCCCGTCGTAACGACGGAGCACCTTGCCTGCCAACTCGAGAGTATCGCAGGAGGTTCTCCCCTCCAGGCGAGATGAGGCCCATTTCCGCTGAGGCGTCTCGAGGCTAATCACACCGAACGCTCTGGAACTTCCAAAGGGGTCCTTCACACCCTTGCTGCCAACTCAAGAAGTTCCCCGACATTACCCGTCTCCACTCGAGAGGAAGCCACGACAGTCCCGCCCACATCCAGAGGAGCCCGTTTCTGCCTCCTAGCTCGAGAGGAGGGATCCTTTCCCTGCGTGGTCGGTCAAGTATTCCCAGCGTTCCGGTTGCATCTCAAGAGGAGGCGCTCTCCACAAGGAAAGCGCGAGAGGAACTCCAGGGTCGTGCCACCATTCCCAGAGTCCCCAGATGTCTCCAGTTCCTTGCCAATGAAACCTGTTTTCCCTGCACTGCCTCGCACTTTCAAGCCGAGGATCGACTCACACCACGCTGGTACGTGGGCAGCCCTGTGGGACAGCCTCGTGGGAAAGCCTCTTGGGAAAGCCTCGGAGGCAAAGCCACAGATTCCCTTGATCCACGCGCAAGGGAACGCTGTGACACTGCTGCTACAGCTCGGGAGGAATGCCACGTGCATGCCCCCACTCGTGACGAGGGACTGACCCCCTGGGGAGACTCCAGAAGTACCACCAGATCCATGTCCAGCACTGGAGAGGAATCCTCATGTTCCCGGCACCCGACTCCACACAAGTCTTAGGCCCGGCTATCGACGGGAGAGAATCCTGAGAGGCCCCCAAGCAACTCGCATGCGGGTCTGGCCTTTCCTGAGGCCCACCAGAGCGGGTCCCTGATGGTCCCCGTCGTCACGAGAGCACCTGCCGCAACTCGACGATATCCAGGAGGTTCTCCCCTCCAGGCGAGATGAGGCCCATTTCCGCTGAGGCGTCTGCGAGGCTAATCACACCTAACCTCTGGAACTTCCAAAGGCGTCCTTCACCCTCCTTGCTGCCAACTTCAAGAAGTTCCCCGACATACCCAGTCTCCACTCGAGAGGAAGCCACGAGAGTTCTGCCCACATCCAGAGGAGCCCCGGTTTCCGCCTCCTAGCTCGAGAGGAGGGATCCTTTCCCTGCGTGGTCGGGAAAGAATTCCGGCCTTCCTGTCGCCATCTCAAGAGGAGGCGCTCTCCACAGGAAAGGGCGAGAGGAACTCCAGGGTCGTGCCACCATTCCCAGAGTCCACCAGATGTCTCTGTCCATTCCCAGGGAAACGTTTTTTCCCTGCACTGCCTGGACGTTCAAGCCGAGGATCGACTCACACCACGGTGGCTCCGTGGGACAGCTATGTGGGAAAGCCTCGTGGGAAATCCTCATGGGAAAGCCTCAAGGCGAAAGCCACAGATCTCATGATCCCACGTCTATGGAAGCGTGGAAACTGCTGTTACAGCTCGGGAAGGAAAGCACACGTGCATGCCCCCACTCGAGAGGAGGACTGACTCCACTGGGGAGACTCCAGAAGTACCCCAAGATCCATGTCGGCACTGGAGAGGAATCCTCAGGTTCCGGCACTGGACTCCACACAAGGTCTTGGGCCCCGGCATCGACGGGAGAGGAATCCCGAGAGGCCCCCGAGCAACTCGCATGGGGACTGGCCTTTCCTGAGGCCACCAGAGCGCGGTCCCGGGATGTCCCCGTCGTAAGTCGAGAGCACCTGCCGCCAACTCGCAGAAAATCCAGGAGGTTCTCCCCTCCCAGGCGAGATGAGGCCCATTTCCGCTCAGGCGTCTCGAGGCTAATGAACCTAACCTCTGGAACTTCCAAAGGGTCCTTCACACACTTGCTGCAACTCATGAAGTTCCACCGACATACCGGTCTCCACTCGAGAGGAAGCACGAGAGTCCCGCCCACCATCCAGAGGAGCCCTGTTTCCGCCTCCTAGCTCGAGAGGAGGGTTCCTTTCCCTGCGTGGTGGGGAAAGAACTCACGGCGTTCCCGTCGCATCTCAAGAGGAGGCGCTCTCCACAGGAAAGGCGAGAGGAACTCCAGGGTCGTGCCACCATTCCAGAGTCCCCCAGATGTCTCAGTACATTCCAGGGAAACCTGTTTTTCCCTGCACTGCCTCGACTTTCAAGCCGAGGATCGACTCACACCACGGTGGCACGTGGGACAGCCCTGTGGGAAAGCCTCGTGGGAAAGCCTCGTGGGAAAGCCTCGAAGGAAAGCCACTGATCCCTTGATCCACTTGACGAGAAGCGTGACACTGCTCCTACAGCTCGGTAGGAAAGCACACGTGCATGCCCCCACTCGAGACGAGGACTGACTCCCTTGGGGAGACTCCAGGAAGTAACCCGAAGATCCATGTCAGCACTGGACAGAAATCCTCAGGTTCCGGCACAGACTCCACACCAAGGGCTTAGGCCCCGGCATCGACGTGAGAGAAATCCCGAGAGGCCCCGAAGCAACTCGCATGGGGACTGGACTTTCCAGAGGCCACCAGAGCGGATACCTGAGGTACCCATCCAAAGTCGAAAGAACCTGCCGCAACTCGAGAAAATCTAGGATGTTCTCCCCTCCAGGCTAGATGAGTCCCATTTCGGCTGAGGCGTCTCGAGGCTAATCACACCTAACCCCTGGAACTTCCAAAGGGTCCTTCACACCCTTGCTGCAATTCAAGAAGTTCCCCGACATACCCGTCTCCACTCGACAGGAAGCACGAGAGTCCCGCCCACATCCAGAGGAACCCCGTTTCCGCCTCCTAGCTCGAGAGGAGGGATCCTTTCCCTGCGTGATCGGGAAAAAATCCCCGGCGTTTCCGTCGCATCTCAAGAGGAGGCGCTCCCACAGGAAAGGCCGAGAGGAACTCCAGGGTCGTGCCACATTCCCTGAGTCCCCCAGATGTCTCAGTCCATTCCAGGGAAACCTGTTTTCCCTGAACTGCCTCGACTTTCAAGCCGGAAATCGACTCACACCACGCTGGCACGTGGGACAGCCCTGTGGGAAAGCCTCGTGGGAAAGCCTAGATGGAAAGCCTAGAGGGAAGGCCACAGATCCCTTGATCCACGCGAAGGGAAGCGCGACACTGCTGCTACAGCTCGGGAGGAAAGCACACGTGCATGCCCCCACTCGAGAAGAGGACTGACTCCCCTGGGGAGACTCCAGAAGTACCCCAAGATCCATGTCAGCACTGGAGAGGAATCCTCAGGTACCTTAACCGACTCCACACAAGATCTTAGGCCCGGCATCGACGGGAGAGGAATCCCGAAAGGCCCCCGAGCAACTCGCATGGGGACTGGCCTTTCCTGAGGCCACCAGAGCGGGTCCCTGAGGTCCCCGTCATAAGTCGAGAGCACCTGCCGCAATTCGAGAAAATCCAGAAGGTTCTCACCTCCAGGCGAGATGAGGCCCATTTCCGCTGAGGCATCTTAAGACTAATCACACCTAACCTCTGGAACTTCCAAAGGGTCCTTCACACCCTTGCTGCAACTCAAGAAGTTCCCCGACATACTCGTCTCCACTCGAGAGGAAGCACTAGAGTCCCGCCCACATCCAGAGGAGCCCCGTTTCCGCCTCATAGCTCGAGAGGAGGGATCCTTTCCCTGCGTGTTCTGGAAAGAATTCCCGGCATTCCCTTCGCATCTCAAGAAGAGGCGCTCTCCACTGGAAAGGCAAGAGGAACTCCAGTGTCGTGCCACCATTACCAGGGTCCCCCAGATGTCTCAGTCCATTCCAGGGAAACCTGTTTTCCCTGCACTGCCTCGACTTTCAAGCCGAGGATTGACTCACACCACGGTGGCACGTGGGTCAGCCCTGTGAGAAAGCCTCGTGGGAAAGCTACGAAGGGGAAGCCACAGATCCCTTGATCCACTCCAAGGGGAAGCGTGACACTGCTGCTACAGCTCGGGAGGAAAGCGCACGTGCATGCCCCCACTCGAGACGAGGACTGATTCCCCTGGGGAGACTCCAGAAGTACCCCAAGATCCATGTCAGCACTGGAGAGGAATCCTCAGGTTCCGGTACCGACTCCACACAAGATCTTAGGCCCCGGCATCGACGGGAGAGGAATTCCGAGAGGCCCCCGAGCAACTCGCATGGGGACTGGCCTTTCCTGAGTCCACCAGAGCGGGTCCCTGAGGTCCCCGCCGTAAGTCGAGAGCACCTGCCGAAACTCGAGAAAATCCAGGAGGTTCTCCCCTCCAGGCGAGATGAGGCCCATTTCCGCTCAGGCGTCTCGATGCTAATCACACCTAACCTCTGGAACTTCCGAAGGGTTCTTCACACCGTTGCTGTAACTCAAGAAGTTCCCCGACATACCCGTCTCCACCCGAGTGGAAGCACGAGAGTTCCGCCCACATCCAGAAGAGCCCGTTTCCGCCTCCTAGCTCGAGAGCAGGGATCTTTTCCCTGCGTGGTCGGGAAAGAATTCCCGGCGTTCCTGTCGCATTCAAGAGGAGGCGCTCTCCACAGGAAAGGCGAGAGGAACTCCAGGGTCGTGCCACCATTCCCAGAGTCCCCCAGATGTCTCAGTCCATTCCAGGGAAACCTGTTTTCCCTTCACTGCCTCGACTTTCAAGCCGAGGATCGACTCACAACACGGTGGCACGTAAGACAACCCTGTGGAAAGCCTCCTGGGAAAGCCTCGTGGGAAAGCCTCGAGGGAAAGACACAGATCCCTTGATCCACGTGAAGGAAAGCGTGATACTGCTGCTACAGTTCGGGAGGAAAGCACACGTGCATGCCCCCACTCGAGACGAGGACTGACTCCCCTGGGGAGACTCCAGAACTTCCCCAAGATCCATGTCAGCACTGGAGAGGAATCCTCAGGTTCCGGCACCGACTCCACACAAGGTCTTAGGTCCCAGCATAGACAGGAGAGGAATCCCGAGAGGCCCACGAGCAACTCGCATGGGGACTGGCCTTTCCTGAGGCCACCAGAGTGGGTCCCTGAGGTTCCTGTCGTAAGTGGAGAGCACCTTCCGCAACTCGAGAAAATTCAGGAGGCTCTCGCCTCCAGGCGAGATGAGGCCGATTTCCGCTGAGGCGTCTCGACGCTAATCACACCTAAATTCTGCAACTTCCAAAGGGTCCTTCACACCCTTGCTGCAACTCAAGAAGTTCCCCGACACACCTGTCTCCACTCGAGAGGAAACACGAGAGTCCCGCTCACATCCAGAGGAGCCCCTTTCCTCCTCCTAGCTCTAGAAGAGGGATTCTTTACCTGCGTGATCTGGAAAGATTTCCCGGCGTTTCCGTCGCATCTCAAGAGGAGGCGCTCTCCACAGGAAAGGCGAGAGGAACTCCAGGGTCGTGCCACCATTCCCAGAGTCCCCCTGTTGTCTCAGTCCATTCCAGTGAAACCTGTTTTCCCTGCACTGCCTCGACTTTGAAGCCGAGGATCGACTCACCACGGTGGCACGAGGGAAAACCCTGTGGGAAAGCCTCGTGGGAAAGCCTCGTGTGAAAGCCTCAAGGGAAAGCCACAGATCCCTTGATCCACGCGAAGGGAAGACTGACACTGCTGCTATAGCTCGGAAGGAAAGCGCACGTGCATGCCCCCACTAGAGACGATTACTGACTCCCCTGGGGAGACTCCAGAAGACCTCAAGATCCATGTCAGCACTGGAGAGGAATACTCAGGTTCTGGCACCGACTCCACACAAGGTCTTAGGCCCCGGCATCAACGGGAGAGGAATCCCGAGAGGCCCCCGAGCAACTGGCATGGGGACTGGCCTTTCCTGAGGCCACCAGAGCGGGTCCCTGAGGTCCCCGTCGTAAGTCGAGAGCACCTGCCACAACTCGAGAAAATCCAGGAGGTTCTCCCCTCCAGGCAAGATGAGGCCCATTTTCGCTGAGGCGTCTCCAGGCTAATCACACCTAACCTCTGGAACTTCCACAGGGTCCTTCACACACTTGCTGCAACTCAAGAAGATCCCCGACATTCTCGTCTCCACTCGAGAGGAAGCACGAGAGTCCCGCACACATCCAGAGGAGCCCCTTTTTCCCCTCCTAGCTCAAGAGGAGGGATCCTTTCCCTGCGTGGTTGGGAAAGAATTCCCGGCGTTCCCGTCGTATCTCAAGAGCAGGCGCTCTCCACAGGAAAGGCGAGAGGAACTTCAGGGTCCTGCCACCATTCCCAGAGTCCCCCAGATGTATCAGTCCATTCCAGAGAAACGTGTTTTCCCTGCACAGCCTCGACTTTCAAGCCGAGGATCGACTCACACCACGGTGGCACGTGGGACAGCCCTGTGGGAAAGCCTCGTGGGAAAGCCTCATGGGAAAGCCTCGAGGGAAAGCCACAGATCCCTAGATCCACGCGAAGGGAAGCGTGATACTGCTGCTACAGCTCGGGAGGAAAGCGAACGTGCATTCCCCCACTAGAGACGATTACTGACTCCCCTGGGGAGACTCCAGAAGTACCCCAAGATCCATGTCAGCACTGGAGAGGAAACCTCAGGTTCCGGCACTGACTCCACACAAGGTCTTAGGACCCAGCATCAAAGGGAGAGGAATCCCGAGAGGCCCGCGAGCAACTCGCATGGGGACTGGCGATTCCTGAGGCCACCAGAGCGGGTCCTGAGGTCCCCATCGTAAGTCGAGAGCACCTGCCGCAACTCGAGAAAATCCAGGAGGTTCTCCCTTCCATGCGAGATGAGGCCCATTTCCGCTGAGGCGTCTCGAGGCTAATCACATCTAACATCTGGAACTTCCAAAGGGTCCTTCACACCCTTGCTGCAAGTCAAGAAGTTCTCCGACATACCCATCTCCACTCGAGAGGAAGGACGAGGGTCCCGCCCACATCCAGTGGAGCCCCGTTTTCCGCCTCGTAGCTCGAGAAGAGGGATCCTTTCCCTTCGTCTTCGGGAAAGAATTCCAGGCCTTCGCGTCGCATATCAAGAGGAGGCGCTTTCAACAGGAAAGACGAGAGGAACTCCAGGGCCTTGCCAGCATTCTAAGAGTCCCCCAGATGTCTAAGTCCATTCAGGAAGAACCTGTTTTCCCTGCACTGCCTCGACGTCCACGCCGAGGATCGACTCACACCACCGTGGCACGTGGGACAGCCCTGTTGGAAAGCCTCGTGGGAAAGCCTCAATGGAAAGCGACAGATCCCTTGATCCACACGTCAGCAAGCGTGACACTGCTGCTACAGCTCGTGAGGAAATGGCAGGGGCATGCCCCCACACGAGATGAGGAATGACTCCCCTGGCGAGACTCCAGAAGTACGGAAAGATTCATGTCAGCAATAGGAGAGGCATCCTCAGGGTTGGCCCCGACTCCAAAAAGGTCTTAGGCCCCGGCATCGACGGGAGAGGAATCCCGAGAGGCTCCAGAGCAACTCGCTTGGGGACTGGCCTTTCCTGAGGCCACCAGAGCGGTCCCTGAGGTCCCGTCTTAAGTTGAGAGCACCTGCAACAACTCGAGAAAATCCAGGAGGTTCTCCCCTCCAGGCGAGATGAGGCCGATTTCCGCTGAGGCGTCTCGACGGCTAATCACACCTAAATTCTGCAACTTCCAAAGGGTCCTTCACACCCTTGCTGCAACTCAAGAAGTTCCCCGACACACCTGTCTCCACTCGAGAGGAAACACGAGAGTCCCGCTCACATCCAGAGGAGCCCCTTTCCTCCTCCTAGCTCTAGAAGAGGGATTCTTTACCTGCGTGATCTGGAAAGATTTCCCGGCGTTTCCCGTCGCATCTCAAGAGGAGGCGCTCTCCACAGGAAAGGCGAGAGGAACTCCAGGGTCGTGCCACCATTCCCAGAGTCCCCCTGTGTCTCAGTCCATTCCAGTGAAACCTGTTTTCCCTGCACTGCCTCGACTTTTTCAAGCCGAGGATCGACTCACACCACGGTGGCACGTGGGAAACCCTGTGGAAAGCCTCGT
>NW_017193446.1:0-9809 GCF_001704415.2 Capra hircus
TCTTGAGATGAGACGGGAACTCCGGGAAATTGACCCGACCACTTCAGTGAAAGGATCCCTCCTCTCGAGCTAGGAGGGGGAAACGGGGCTCCTCTGGATGTGGGCGGACTCTCGGGCTTCCTCTCGAGTGGAGACGGGTATGTGGGGAGCTTCTTGAGTTGGCAGCAAGGGCGTGAAGGACCCTTTGTAAGTTCCATAGGTTAGGTGTGATTAGCCTCGAGACGCCTCAGCGGTAATGGGCCTCATCTCGCCTGGAGGGTAGAACCTCCTGGATTTTCTCGAGTTGCGGGCAGGTGCCTCGACTTACGACGGGGACCTCAGGGACCCGCTCTGGTGCCCTCAGGAAAGGCCAGGCCCATGCGAGTTGCTCGAGGGCCTCTCGGGATTCCTCTCCGGTCTATGCCGGGGCCTAAGACCTTGTGTGGAGTCGGTGCCAGAACCTGAGGATTCCTCTCCGGTGCTGACATGGATCTTGGGGTATTTCTGAGGTCTCCCCCAGGAGAGTCCTCGTCTCGAGGGGAGGCATGCACGTGGGCTTTCCTCCCGAGCTGTAGCAGCAATGTCACGCTTTCCTTCACGTGGATCAAGGATCTGTGGCTTTCCCTCGAGCTTTCACACGAGGCTTTCCCAAGACTTTCCCACAGGGCTGTCCACGTGCCACCGTGGTGTGAGTCGATCCTCGGCTTGAAAGTCGAGGCAGTGCAGGGAAACAGGTTTTCCCTGGAATGGACTGAGACATCTGGGGGACTCTGCGAATGGTGGCACGACACTGGAGTTCCTCTCGCGCCTTTCCTGTGGAGAGCGCCCCCTCTTGATATGTGACGGAACGCGGGAATTCTTTTCCGGAACACGCAGGGAAAGGATCCCTCCTGTCGAGCTAGGAGGCGGAAACAGGGCTCCTCTGGATGTGGGCGGGACTCTCGTGCTTCCTCTCGAGTGGAGACGGGTATGTCAGGGAACTTCTTGAGTTGCAGCAAGGGTGTGAAGGGCCCTTTGGAAGGTCCAGAGGTTAGGTGTGATTAGCCTCGAGTCGCCTCTGGGAAATGGGGCTCATCTCGTCTGGAGGGAAGAACCTCCTGGATTTTCTCGAGTTGTGGCAGGTTCTCTCGACTTATGACGGGGACCTCAGGGACTCGCTCTGGTGGCCTCAGGAAGCCAGTCCCCATGCGAGTGGCTCGGGGCCTCTCGGATTTCACTCTATCGATGCCGGGGCCTAAGGCCTTGTGTGGAGTCGGTGCAGGAACCTGAGGATTCCTCTCCTTGCTGACATGGATCTTGGGTACTTCTGGAGTCTCCCCAGGGGAGTCAGTCCTCGTCTCGAGTGGGGCGCATGCACATGCGCTTACCTCCCGAGCTGTAGCTGCAGTATCTCGCTTCCCTTCTTGTGGAGTAAGGGATCTTTCCCTCGAGTCTTTCCCACGAGGCTTTCCCACGAGGCTTTCCCAAAGGGCTGTCCCACATGCCACCGTTGTGTGAGTCGATCCTCGGCTTGAGAGCCAAGTTAATGCAGGGAAAGCAGGTTTCCGTGAAATGGACTGAGACATGTGGGGGACTCTGGGAATGGTGGCACCACCTGGAGTTCCTCTCTCCTTTCCTGTGGAGAGCGACTCCTCTTGAGACGCTATGGGAACGCCGGGAATTCTTTCCCGACAACGCAGGGAAAGGATCCCTCCTCTCGAGCTAGGAGACGGAAACGGGGCTCCTCTGGATGTGGGCAGGCCTCTCGTGCTTCCTCTCGAGTGGAGACAGGTATGTCAGGGAACTTCTTGAGTTGCAGCAAGGACGTGAAGGACCCTTTGGAAGTTTCAGAGGTTAGGTGTGATTAGCCTCGAGATGTCTCAGCGGAAATGGGCCTCATCTCTCCTGGAGGGGAGAACCTTCTGGATTTTCTCGAGTTGCGGCAGGTGCTCTCGACTTACGACGGGACCTCAGGGACCCGCTCTTGTGGCCTCAGGAAAGGCCAGTCCCATGCGTGTTGCTCGGGGGGCCTCTCGGGATTCCTCTCCCGTCGATGCCGGGCCTAAGACCTTGTGTGGAGTCAGTGCCGGAACCTGAGGATTCCTCTCCAGTGCTGACATGGATCTTGGGGTACTAATGGAGTCTCCCTAGTGGAGGCAGTCCTCGTCTCGAGTGGGGGCATGCACGTGCGATTTCCTCCCGAGCTGAAGCAGCAGTGTCACGCTTCCCTTCGCGTGGATCAAGGGATCTGTGTCTTTCCCTCGAGGCTTTCCCACGAGGCTTTCCCACGAGGCCTTCCCACAGGGCTGTGCCACGTGCCACCGTGGTGTGAGTCGATCCTCGGCTTGAAAGTCGAGGCAGTGCAGGGAAAACAGGTTTCCCTGGAATGGAATGAGACATCCGGGGGACTCTGGGAATGGTGGCACGACCCTGCAGTTCCTCTCCCCTTTCCTTTGGAGAGCGCCTCCTCTTGAGATGCGATGGGAATGCCGGGAATTCTTTCCCGACCAAGTAGGGAAAGGATCCCTCATCTCGAGCTACGAGCCGGAAACGGAGCTCCTCTGGATGTGGCCGGGACCCTCGTGCTTCCTCTTGAGTGGAGACGGGTATGTCGGGGAACTTCTTGAGTTGCAGCATGACTGTGAAAGACTCTTTAGAAGTTCCAGAGTTCACGTGTGATTAGCCTCGAGACACATCAGTGGAAACGGGCCTCATCTCACCTGCAGGGGAGAACCTCCTGGATTTTACCGAGTTGCGGCAGGTGCTCTCGACTTACGACGGGGACCTCATGGACCCGCTCTGGTTACCTCAGGAAAGGCCAGTCCCCATGTGAGTTGCTAGAGGTCCTGTCGCTATTCCTCTCCCGTCGATGCCAGGGCCTAAGACCTTGTGTGGAGTCGGGGCCGGAACCTGAGGATTCCTCTCCAGGGCTGACATGCATCTTGGGGTATTTCTGGAGTCTCCCCAGGGGAGTCAGTTCTCGTCTCGAGTAGGGGCATGCACGTGCGCTTTCCTCCCGTGCTGTAGCAGCAGTGTCACGCTTCCCGTCGGTGGATTAAGGGATCTGTGGCTTTCCCTCGAGGCTTTCCACGAGGCTTTCCCACAGGGTTGTCACACGTGCCACCAGGTGTGAGTCGATCCTCAGCGTGAAAGTCGAAGCAGTGCAGGGAAAACAGGATCCTCTGGAATGGACTGAGACATCTGGGGGACTCTTGGAATGGTGGCACGACCCATGAGTTCCTCTCGCCTTTCCTGTGCAGCGCCTCCTCTTGAGATGCGTCGAAACGTCGGGAATTCTTTCCCGAGGAAGCAGGGAAGGATCCTCATCTCGAGCTTGGAGGAGGAAACGGAGCTCCTCTGGTTGCCGGACCCTCGTGCTTCCTCTGGAGTGGAGACGGGTATGTCGGGGAACTTCTTGAGTTTTAGCAAGGTGTTTAGGACACTTTGGAAGTTCCAGAGTTTAGTTGTGATTACTCTCGAGACGCCGCAGAGAAAATGGGCCTCATCTCGACTGGGAGAGAACCTCCTGGATTTTCTCGAGTTGCGGCAGGTACTCTCGACATACGACCGTGACCTCAGGGACAGTGTAGCAGATGTGTCACGCTTCCCGTCCCGGGGGATCAAGGGATCTGTGGCTTTCCCTCGAGGCTTTCTCACAGGGCTGTCCACATGCCACCATGGTGTGAGTGGATCCTCGGCGTGAAAGTCGAGGCAGTGCTGGGAAAACGGGTTCCTCTGAAATGGACTGAGACATCTGGGGGACTCTTGAATGGTGGCACGACCCTGGAGTTCCTCTTGCCTTTCCTATTGAGAACCCTTGCTCTTGAGATGCCATGGGAACGCCGAAAAATCTTTCCTGACTAAGCAGGATAGGATCCTTCATCTCGGAAACGGGGTTCCTCTGAATGTGGGCGGGACCCTCGTGCTTCCTCTCGTGTGGAGACGGGTATGTCGGGGAACTTCTTGAGTTGCAGCAAGGACCCTTTTTAATTTCAGAGGTTAGGTGTGATGAGCCTCCAGACACCTCAGAGGAAATGGGCCTCATCCCGCCTGGAGGGGAGAACCTCCTGGATTTTACCCAGTTGCGGCAGGTGCTCTCGAGTTACGACGGGTCCTCAGGGACCCGCTCTGGTGGCCTCAGGAAAGGCCAGTCCCCATGCGAGTTACCAGGGGGCCTTTAGGGATTCCTCTCCCATCGATGCCGGTGCCTAAGACCTTGTGTGGAGTCGGGGCCAGACCCTGAGGATGCCTCTCCAGTGCTGACATGAATCTTTCCGTACTTCTGGAGTCTCACCAGGGGAGTCAGTCCTCATCTCGTGTGGGGGCATGCACCTGCCATTTCCTCACGACAGCAGCAGTGTCACGCTTGCCGACGTGTGGATCAAGGGATCTGTCGCTTTCCATTGAGGCTTTCCCACGAGGCTTTCCAACAGGGCTGTCCCACGTGCCACGGTGGTGTGAGTCGATCCTCGGCGTGAACGTCGAGGCAGTGCAGGGAAAACAGTTTCTTCTGGAATGGACTTAGACATCTGGGGGACTCTTGGAATGCTGGCAAGGCCCTGGAGTTCCTCTCGTCTTTCCTGTGGAGAGCGCCTCCTCTGAGATGCGACGGGAAGGCCGGGAATTCTTTCCCGACGACGAAGGGAAAGGATCCCTCTCTCGAGCTACGAGGCGGAAACGGGGCTCCGCTGGATATGGGCGGGAACCTCGTCCTTCCTCTCGAGTGGATATGGGTATGTCGGAGAACTTCTTGACTTGCAGCAAGGGTGTGAAGGACCCTTTGGAAGTTCCAGAGGTTAGGTGTGATTAGCTCGAGACGCCTCAGCGGAAATGGGCCTCATCTCGCCTGGAGGGGAGAACCTCCTGGATTTTCTCGAGTTGCGGCAGGTGCTCTCGAGTTACGACGGAGACCTCAGGGACCCGCTCTGGTGACTCAGGAAAGGCCAGTCCCATGCGAGGTGCTAGGGGGCCTCTCAGGATTCCTCTCCGGTCGATGCCGGGCCTAAGACCTTGTGTGGAGTCGGGACCGGAACCTGAGGATTCCTCTCCAGTGCTGACATGGATCTTGGCGTACTTCTGGAGTCTCCCAAGCTTGCGTCAGTCCTCGGCTCGAGTGGGGTCATGCACGTGCGCTTTCCTCCCGAGCGTAGCAGCAGTGTCACGCTTCCCTTCTCGTGGATCAAGGAATCTGTGTGCTTTCCCTGGAGTCTTTCCCATGAGGCTTTCCCACAAGGCTATTCCACTTGCCACCATGGTGTGAGTCGATCCTCGGCGTGAAAGTCGAACCAGTGCAGGGAAAACAGGAACCTCCTTCCCACAGTAGGGGATACACTGTCCCTTGGGCGGGTATCTCCAGGGCACTCGCGCTGGGGGTTGCCCGCGGAGGTGCGGGCCTCAGGCTCCACGTGAGAAAAGCCCCAAATGGCATTAGCTGCCAGTCCAGACGCTGGCCCCTCAGGTCTCTGGCCGAGCCTTGGCTCCAGGCAACTCAAAGCCCTCGGGGGGCACTCTGGGACTGCTGTAGGGAAAGGATGCCAAGAGCCACGGAGGAGTTTGGGGAGGGGGCATGGGGGAAACGGAGGCGAGGACAGCGAGGGATCTAGGTGGAGGCGCTGGAGAGAGCGTCTGGTGTCCGGAATGCCTCGGAGGAGCCAGCGGGGACAGTCGAGGACCAGGGACCTGTGGAATGTGAAAAGGCGGGAAATCTCAGAGCAAGGCAGGCTGGGAAAGGGGGCGTTGGTGGCCAATTCAAAGGGACCTAGGGGCGTTTCCTGGGCGGTGAGTTCCCTTGGCACTGCTGAGGGCCCTGATTGATCCACTCGGGGTTGAACCCACCCCCCGCTGCGAGGGAGGGCCACAAACCAAAGCCCCCGAACTGCCCGCCCACCCCAACGGGGATCTTGGCGGTCCAGGGCACAGCCGTGCCCGGGAAAAGCCCCACTCGCTCCACGGGACTCCGTCCAGGGTCTCTGCTTGGAAAGAGGCCAGGGGCCCCTCCATCTACCCACCCAAACCCTATTGACGTCAATGGTGGCGGAGACGCCTCCCGTTTCTCCAGAGTCCTGAGCTGCTGGGTCCGCCACTCGCAGAGTCTGCAGCGTGCCGTGTGCCTCTCCCACCATGGCTTCGTCCGGCTCCTCCAGCACCTCAGCGGTACGTTTGCCCTCGGTCCCTGTGGTCGGATCACATCTCAGGGGATTTGCGGGTGGCCTGGGCAAGGGCTCTCGGCCAATGTGTTGACCCCCCTCACCCGAGAACGGCTGGGACCCATCGGCCAGGCCCGGGGTTCCGAGGCGTCAGGTGTGCCAAATTCGGAGGGCGTGGCATCGTTCGTTCATCTTGCTCCTTTGGCACACACATGGCTTCTCCGTTCTCTTTTCTGGGAAGACAGTGTTGTTTCAGGGGGCGTGCTGCGGGGGCGGGGGCCGGGGTTGGGGGGTGGTGGGAGCGGGTGCTTTGCTGGGATGAGGCCCTTTATCCTCACATCTTCATGTGGGAATGGGAGTCGGGGAGCTCTGTGGCCTTGCTGCCTTCAGTGGCTTCTCTGCACAGGGGCCTAGTGGCTTCTGCCTTTTGTCAGGCGTTACGGGGTTTGGGCGTCGCTTTGGTGGCCTTGGCCTTTGCCTTGGCCTGGGCCTTGGCCTTGCCTTGGCGTTGCCGTTGCCCTTGCCTTGGTCTTGGGCTTGGCCTTGCCTGCCCTTGAACTTGAACTTGACCTTGACCTTGAACTTGACTTGACTTGAACTTTGACCTTGACCTTGAACTTGAACTTTTGACTTGAACTTGAACTTGAACTTGAACTTCTTGCTTGACCTTGAACTTGAACTTGAACTTGACTTGATTGAACTTGACCTTGACCTTGATTGAACTTTGACTTGAACTTGAACTTGACCTTGCTTGAACTTGAACTTGACTTGAAACTTGAACTTGAACTTGAACTTGACCTTGAACTTGAACTTGAACTTGAACTTTTGAGATTGGAACTTGAACTTGACCTTGACCTTGAACTTGAAACTTGAGAACTTGACTTGACCTTGACCTTGAACTTGAACTTGAACCTTGACCTTGAACGAACTTGAAAACTTGACCCTTGACCCTTGAACTCCTTGAACTTGGAGAGCTTGAACTTGAACTTGAACTTGATTGACGACTTGAAACTTGGAACATCGAGATTTGCTCAGAGCACCGGAGGTCCAGAAGCAGGGCCCTGTATCTCCCCTTCCCTTTGTGATCATTGCAAAGACATTCCTAGCTGATAGCGGGAGTGCCCCTGAAGAAGCAAGCAGTGGGAGTGTGTTTGACACGACTGTGTGCCTTCCTGGCCTCAGCTCCACAAGGGGCCTTTCCTCTCGAAGTAGGCCCCATGTCCCTTGGGGAGGGTGTCATGCCTCTTTTCTCCTCACTGCCAAAGGGTGGAGCCAAGCTCGCTCTGTCAGAGGTACAAAAACAGCAATTGAATGGATTTTCAAGCTCTTGCTAGGCTGCACCCTTTCAGGGCCCACTTTACTGAAACAGGTGCTCTGTGGCCCTGGTTGGGTATGCAGGTTCACAAACAGGGTGAGATCCTGTCCAAGCCAAGAATTTTCCTGAAAGACCTAGGCTCACTAGAGCTCTCCTCCAGAGCAAAGGGGATAGAGGAGATGTATGGAGGAGTCTTTGCCTTTCCCTGTGAGTGTGGGGCTACTCCTACGGCCCAAGCTCAGGGATAACTGCCTCTAAGAAAGGAATGGCAAGAAGCCTATTCTTGAGGTTGGGACAGGGAGTTCGCAGCATGTGGGGAAAGAAAGACTTCTTCGGGGAAGAAGAGGCAACCACCGGGGGTGTGTTGCAAGCCTCTATTTGGAAGGAACAGGTTTGCTTATACAACTCAAGACCTCCAGATCTGCTCAGAGGACTGAAGTTCCAGAGACAGGGCCATGTATCTCCCCTTCCCTTTGAGATCCTTGCAAAGACATTCCTAGCAGATCGTGGGAGTGCCCATGAAGAAGCAAGCAGGGGAGTGTGCTTGACATCACTGGCTGCCTACCTGGGCTCAGCTCCTCAAGGGGCCTTTCTCTCCTGGTAGGCCCTATGTCCCCTTTGGGAGAGGGGTGGTGCCCTCTTCCCTCCACACTGCCAAAGGTGGAGGTGGAGCAAACTCGTTCTCTCTCGCGAGGTAAAAAAAAAAAGACAAATTGGATGGATTTTTAAGCTCTTGCTAATGCTGCACCCCTCCAGGACCCACTCGAGCAAAAAGGTGCCTGTGGCCCCTAGGTCGGGTATGCAGGTTCACACACTGGGTGGGATCCCGTCAAAGCCAAGAATTTTCCTGACAGACCTAGGCTCACTAGAGCTCTCCTCCAGAGGAAAGGGGACAGAAAAGACGTGTGTGTGGAGGTGGCTCTGCCTTTCCAGGTCCCAATCTCAGGGATAACTGCCCCTAAGAAAGGAACTGCTGCTGCTGCTGCTGCTGCTAAGTTGCTTCAGTCGTGTTCGACTCTGTGCGACGCCATAGACGGTAGCCCACTAGGCTCCCCGTCCCTGGGATTCTCCAGGCAAGAACAGTAAGTGGGTTGCCATTGCCTTCTCCAATGCATGAAAGTGAAAATGAAAGTGCAGTCGCTCAGTCGTGTCCGACCCTCAGCGACCCACGGACTGCAGCCTACCAGGCTTCTCCGTCCATAGGATTTTGAAAGGAACTGCAAGAAGCGCTTTTCCAGGAGGCTGGGAAAGGGTGTTCGGCAGGATGTGGGGAAAGAGAGCCTCCTTCGGGAAGAATAGGCGGCCACTTGTTTTGTGTTGCAAACCTCTATTTGGAAGGAACAGGTTAGCTTATACAAAGGGAGACCTCCAGATCTGCTCAGAGGACCAAAGTTGCAGAGGCAGGTCGGTGTATTTTCCCTTCACTTTGCGATCCTTGCAAAGACATTCCTTGCTGATAGATGATTCAGCAAGGGCCTTTGAGACTGTTGTTTTCTTTCCTAGGTTCAAAGATTCCTTCAGTTCCTAATATAGATATCCTAGAAATTATCTGACATCCGTGAAAATCTGATATGTCCTGGTCAAATGCGTGTTTATAATTCCAGTTATCATATTAAAGCATTTCAAGTCGCAGCAGTGACGCAGATTACATTGTCAATTTCTATTTAATCAGGTTTTAACCATGTCTCTATGGTTTCACACTGATGCCTTTGCAGAAATACTGCTACTTCAAGATATATGGAATATACTTTTTTAAGCTTACCGATAATTTGTTTGTTTGTTGTTTGTCTTCTGGTAAGCTGGTACCAGATGGAATTTAGTCTCCTCTCTAGTTAAGAGAACAAAGTTTTCTTAGAATGCAATTTTTGATAACAGACTATGGATTTCTTTACCTTTCATTGATTTATAATTGTTTTCATCATCTGTTTTTTTACTTCGGTAAAGTAAATAAGCCTTATTTAAGATTTTGGTACATGTAGGATGGACTAAGCTTTCCCCACTCTTGCAAGTTCCCTTAACCCCTTCAGATTCTTCTCGTGGGACAAAGATCTCACTTTCCTCCAGAGGGACAATCCAAGCTTTTTATTAGTTGATCTGCCCCTGACATCAGAGTCATTTGAGCACGGAGTTGGCCTATAATTTAGGCATAAAACTATGACTACATAAAGAAAAGGTGACTTTTATGATTCAGGGATGGCCATGATATGCCTTGCACTTCAGAGAAAAATGGGTTAAAATGATTTTTTTTTCTTCAAAACTGCACAGCCAGTTCTTCAGCATATGCAATTGAAAACATCTAGTCATTAGGTCAGTTTTCATTCCAATCCCAAAGAAAGGCAATGACAAAGAATATTCAAGCTGCTGCACAATTGCACTCATCTCACACACTA
>NW_017193447.1:0-9809 GCF_001704415.2 Capra hircus
TATAAACAGTGCTGTGATGAAGGTATTTTTAATGAGATTTTTTAAGCAATTAAGCAACTTATATTGAATGTCTACAGGCTCAGACAATAAAGAACCTGCCTGCAATGTAGGAGACCTGGGTTGGAAGGATCTCCTGGAGGAGGGCAACCTACTCCAGTAGTCTTGCCTGGAGAATCCCAATGGACAGAGGATCCTGGCAGGCTACAGTCCATGGAGTCACAGAGTCGGACATGACCGAGCGACTAACACTTTCACATGCAGTAAAGCTAAGGGTCCATCTTTATTAAACATTTATATATTTTTTGTGCTGCTAATCCTTTAGCTATTTCACAAGTTCTTTATATATACAACTAATAGAATTTTTCAAATATCTTATTTTGAATTAAATTTTTTATAATATTTTTATAAGGAACTTGAGAAGCCTTCTGCATATCCTTGTGTGCCCTAAATGAAACAAGAATTTTGAGTTTCTCACTTTATACCATAATGGAACTGATCTATCCTTAGGAAAATTAGTCTTCCATGTAAATATCTATCTTTGACAGGAAAGGAAGCTTAGAGATAGGTGAAAATATATATATATATATACTTTTACAATTTAATACTCTACCATCAGAAAGTGCCAAAATACCTGCAAAGAAAACTCTTGTCAAAATCAATTTTATAAGAATGTTGATTTAATGAGTAGTTTTTATGGGGCACAGAAATCTCTGGCATCTTCTCTCTTTGTTGCCAACCAGTTTCGTTAATCACAAAGCAGCTAGATTTCACGACCAACTACCTGTCCTTTAGAACTGATTTCCAGGACTTCAGCAGATCTTACTTCCAAAAATTCTTCAGCAACACAGAATTACTTTCTCTAAGAATATAGGGTCTCGAACTTAAAATCCTGTAGGTTGAAACAGTCATTCTAATTAATAGGAGTTGGGGATGGGATACATTTTGTATTATTTAATATTAACTAGAACGGAATGTCACCTTCCTATCATTCTAGCACAAAGTTTACACTAAATCCTTATTACCTGCTCAGGAGTAGAAGGGGATTAGCAATGAAGTGACCTTAATCACAAAAAGACTGGGCAGATCTACAAAAGCCTCCTAAATTCAGAGCAAGTGGCAGTCCAAAATACATTATTATAATCTCCTCAGGCCACATGGTTGATTTTCAGTTTTGTCAAGGAACGCTATCTTGTGGTAATTCCAGTAGTTCCTGTGGTGCTGTTACTTCTTAGATTGTCAACTTTTAATTTCTGAATTCTAACTTCCAAAAAATTTTTTCATTTTTCTGATTCTCCCTGGAATCAGAAAGGGCATTCATAGTCAAAGAAGAATTGAACAGGAGAATCTGTTTTCTTAAGGATTCAGAAATATATTACCTTGCACAGTCCTGGGCCAGCTTAAAGCAAATATTTTATAATAGATCTTTTAGAAATTTTAGTTTGTGAATGCTAACATTTCAAAGTTGATACAAAATAGAGCTGTAGATGCACTGAAGAGACTATGTTTGAAATTTTAAACATATCTTGACCCCATTCTCACAAACACAAAGAGTTTTAAAAATCTTCTAAGGGATTTCAGTTCCTGGTGATATGATGGGTTAGATACCCTAAATCAACTCCGCAAAGAAAAAAAAATGAATGAAATACATGAACTTAATTAAATGTATACCCAAGTTGGCAAGGTAAAAAACATTTCAACTTCAAAATAAAGTGGAAATGGTAAAAGTGGAAGACCAGTGTTGACGTAAGTTTTTGAGGTAAGGGTAACTGCAGAAACAAGGTGAATCTGAGCTTTTTTTTTCTGATCAGGATTACAAAACAGGAAGAAAAGCTATGGTTTGCCTTTGCCAGAGAGTCTAAAAAGAGGGCTACCTCCTCCTTGTGATGTTAAAGAGAAATAAGCCTGTCACACAGAAGAGGATGGCAACACAGCAGCAAGGAAATTACCTATCTTGATATGAGTGCTTAAAGTATCTACGGTAGGGACTTCCCTGGCAATCCAGTGGCTAAGACTCTACACTCCCATTGCAGGGGGCCCAGATTCGATCCCTAGCCAGGGAACTAGATCCCACATGCTGAACTAAGAATTCCATGCCACAACTGAGAGTTTCCAAGTTGTAACTAAAAGATCCCACGTGCCACAACTAAGACCTAGAGCAGCCAAATAAATAAATACAGATATCTTTTAAATCTATGGTAAACACTAAAGGATTATATATAATAATTTATAGTCAAAACAAATTAAATTGAGCAAATAATCATAATACATAAATATGGACAAATGTATTCAATTTTTAAAAGGGCTTCTCAGGTGGCGCTAGTGGTAAAGAACGCTCCTGCCAATGCAGGAGACTTAAGAGATGTGGGTTCGATCCCTGTGTTGGGAAGATCCCTTGGAGGATGGCATGGCAACTCACTCCAGTATTCTTGCCTGGAGAATCCCATGGACATAGAAGCCTGGTGGGCTGCAGTCCAGTGTTGCAAAGAGTTAGACACGACTGAAGCAACCTAGCACGCACGCATGCATGCACTCATTCAATTGCACTCATTCAATTAAAAGTAAAAGAAATTCAGTCCCGAGTATCTAGCAATATGTTTTTATAAAAGGGACCCTCAAAACATTAGGACACATAATTCTGTAACTATACATGGTGATGGATGTTAACTAGACTTACTGTGGTGATCATTTTTCAGTATATATAAATATCAAGTCATTATGTTGTATGCTTGAAACTAATATAATGTTGTATGTCAAGTATATTTCAATTTAAGACAAACTCAAAAAACCCTAAAACATTAAGATACAGAAGTTTGAAAATCAAAGAGTGGAATCATATATACCAGGCAAATACTAACAACAAAAAAGTTGGTATAGATAAACTAATAACAAACAAAATAGACTCAACAACACACAAAAAAGTATGTATTACTTGAAATAAAGAGGATCTGGTCATATGATAAAAATTTCAATTCACCAGAAGACATGCAAAGTTTAGATTTGTGTGTATAATACAAGTATTAAAACAACTACACCAAAAAATTACAGAAATAAAAGGAGACATACACATATACATTGACAAAGTGGAAGATTTTAAAACACTTCTCTCATTAATATATAGATTAAAGGTATAAAGATCAATCAGTAAAAATAAAAGAGACAAACAAGTTTTATCTGTGATATATGGGGTGCTAAACCAAAAATTTTATTCTAATTTCTCTTCAAAAACACATGAAATACTTAAGGAAACTGATCATGTATTAGGTCATAAAGCAAGTTTCATCAAAGTTCAAGGAAATGCTATAACACAGATAATATTCTTTGACTATAATTTTAAATTAATAAAAATAATGTTAAATATCCATATCCCTGGAGATTCAAAACACAAACTTTCAAATAACCTATGGATAAAATGAAAGTAATGAATATTAAAAAATACTCAACACACATGTGTGAATGTTATACCTCAAGAAAGCTGTTCAATATAGTTAAGATCTAAATACACACCTAAATTATCTTTATATCTCAATCCTTTTAATCAGATTCCTAATAGTGATCCTCATGGTAATGTATAAACTGATTCTACCATGCTTATGTAAAAGCAAAGGACAATAGTCTGAAGAAGAACAGAACCAAGATTTGGCCCAACCAGATAGCAGGACATTAAAAGCAGTGTTAATTAAGGTATATAGATTTGGTACTGTGATATATACTGCTCCTCTGGTGGCTCAGAGGGTAAAGCATCTGCCTGCAATGTGGGAGACCCGGGTTTGATCCCTGGGTCTGTGATATACAACCTGATCCAAAGATTGGAAAATGCAGAAATTGGGCAACAGTGGATTATTCAACAAGGCACTGAGACAACTTGTAATCTACAAGGAAAAGCAAATTAGATCCTTACCCTTATACTACTATAAACATTGAGTTGGATTAAATCATTATAAAAATAAAAAATTAAAACTTTTAGAGGACAGTATAGATAACTAATTTATGAACCCTGGGTAGGGAAAAATTTCTTAAACAGGACTAAAAATGCATAGCCATAAGAAAAAAAATTGTAATCTGAAAACTAAAAACATTTGATTAACAAGAGACACTGGAGGAGAAATGAAAATTCAGGGTACATACTTGGAGAAGTCATTTCCAATTTGTATAACTGATAAACAAATAGCTGTCTACTTATCTATCATCTATCAAAAGGCAGATAAACAATAAGAAAAAAAGCAGACCCTCCAAAACCTCACGAACAATAGTTTTCAGAAGAAAAAAATCTCACAGAGATCAAGAAAATAAAATAAAAGCTGCTCAGACTTTTTAAGAATAAAGAAAAGTCTGAGAAATTAAGTGACATTAAGAATGGATGACAAGAGGAATTATACACTGCTGCATGGATGGCACAATCATACAAACATTTAAAAAAATGACATGGCATTAGCAAGCAATTGTGATAGTACAGATAATGATGACACAACTGACCAACTCCTAGGCATGTACTCTACAAATTCTTACCTTTCTGCTCCAGGAGACAAACACAAGAAAGTTCACAGCCCAGTAGCCACATTTACTCTGGGAGTTGGATGGGATCAGTTTGTGTAGATTACTGGTGATTACAAGAGAAATGACACAGAACATACGAGACACACAAGAGACAGACAGGACACCACTCTCGCCAGAGGAACAGAACTGGGCAAAAAACTAATTGCCGTTTATTATTATAAAGCCCCCTAGGCAGAATTCCATACTGTATGAATAAGCCTTTTCAGTACAGTGCAGGTGCATACATGTTATCGTACAGCAAAGGGGAGTGAATCTCTGTCTACTGCAGAGTCTGCCCAAAGCCCCCATCTCCTTCTTATCTCAAGAAGGGAATGCTCCCTCGTTTGCAAGGGACCATTAAACTCAAGGCTGTGCCAGACTCTTTGGCAGAACGCCTCGTAGGCAAGGACGCTCAGCCCAAGCAGAGAGACCCGTTTGCAGGCACATCTCTGCTACCCTATTAACCCTTCAGTTTAGACATCATCACTTGGCCCCCTTGCCTTCCAGCCAAGGGGAGGCTCTAGAAGACTCTGAGAGGCTTGAAGGAGGGTGAGGTCTGTGCATTTGTTCCAGAATCACCTCCCTGAGAGGTCATCGTGAATTGGCTGCCTTTCACCTCTGTGGAGAGCACAATTCTCTTCAGGCAGTCCTCTCCCTATACTTTCTCTGTGTCTATTCTGTACCTTCTCCAGATTTCTGTAACTGCTTTCTCTCCCTTCAGATCTCCAGGGTTGGGAGGAGCAATCCACTATTGCACTATTGATTGCTGGTTTGCTGAAACCCTATCACACTTTTGAAAAATAGCCCCTTTATTAAACTCTATCAATGTGCTAAGTTTGTTAGCCATCTGATTCCTGTGGCAGATTGTTACTAATACAGACTCAGTGAAACACTGCTAATAAAATGAAAATATAATTTGCATTACATTTATATAATTACATTTGTATAATTTAGATTGTTTAAGTATAATAGAGTAGTAAAATGTATGAATTAGAGGTGTATGAATTAATATGGTTATATCTCCATAACTTTACTGAGCTAATAAAAAAAGACAGAAGGGGCCTAAGTATCATTTCATTTATGAAAAGGTATAAAAACAGAACCAAACATATACATTTGCAAATACATTCACATATCATAAAGCTATACATTTAAACAAAGAAATAAATTGTGTTCTTATCTGGATGGCAACTATAGAATGTATAAGAGAAGAAAAGTGGGCATCTAACATTTTGCTCCAAACTTTTGCTATCTACAGTGTCAATGTAGACACTCCATTATAGAACTGTTGTTGCTGTTATCAGTCAGCATTTAGAAGGACATAATGCATGGTTTAAAATGGTGATCCTTAGATCTCCAGTTTCACTTATTATCTGTACCCTGCAATTGGGCTTCAGTATGCATAACTTCCTACTGTGAGCTCAAGTTTAATAAGTATAGGGCATCTGCATTTCGAAGAAGAAGGGTTCTAAGTCCTCAGACCAAGAGGAATATTTGAGTTCCCCCAACAAAATGAAAAACTGTGAGAGACTAGAAGGAAATGAGTCCCAGAAGAGATGGAAATAGAATTCTATTACGCATGCTATTGTTTCCTCTTACTGCCTTCCCCACCCATTAAGACATTGCAGCTGATGACAGTTTTTTATTTAATTGAAGAGGCAGGAAAGTAGAACTATTCCAAGCCAATAAAATAGTCTTTGATCTGGGGTGAACATCTAAATAGTAAAATGGAATGACAATTTTGAAGCACGGGTTCAAAATCTGCCTACTTGAGGTATCAGCCTACTCATTTTCTCTCTAATTCCTCTTGAGTAGAGTCTTTCAGGGATTTAAATATATGTGGGGGGAAAAAGCTAATGAACAACATTTCAAATCCTTTTCAAGTTGGTCTGAGAATTTGAACCATGAAGTTAAGAGGAAAGGAGTCCTTGTTAGAGGAGGGAGATTGGGTATAGGAGGACAAAGCAGTCCTAGAAAGGAAAATGCATTCTTACCACTAAGGGATCTCCTGTGTTTCTCTTATACTTTGTAGGGGAGGAGAAATAATTTTCCCTCTTCTAGGTTCTTGGCTGAGACCCCATGACAGACTAACAGGAGAAAGCAAACAGAAGTTTAATAACATGTATGCCTCCTATATGGGCTTCCCTGGTGGCTTGGTGGTAAAGAATCTGCCTGCCAATGCAGGAGACATGGGTTCGATCCCTGGGTCAGGAAGATCCCCTGGAGAAGGAAATGGCAACCCACCCCAGTAATCTTGCCTGGGAAATCCTATGGACAGAGGAGCCTGGTGGGTTACAGTCCATGGGGTCACAAAAGAGTCAGACACGACTTAGCAATTAAACAACAACAATATCACCTATATACACAGGAGAGACCCAGGAAAACTGAGTAACTGCAGGAAAAGATCCAAGCTTCCACATTAAGTACCGTCTCCAGCTAAAAACAAAAGATGTTGGGAGCAGGGAGCTAGTTATGAAAGGTTTTCCGGAAAAACACAGTAAGCAAGAGTAAGGCTGTTTTGCATATCTAAACTGTTGTCTTCTCTACTGCTATATATGAAATAGACAAACAATAACCTACAGCCCAGAATACTGTACCCAGCAAGGATCTCATTCAAATACGAAGGAGAAATCAAAAGCTTTACAGACAAGCAAAAGCTGAGAGAATTCAGCACCACCAAACCAGCTCTCCAACAAATTCTAAAGGATATTCTCTAGACAGGAAACACGAAAAGGGTGTATAAACTCGAACCCAAAACAATAAAGTAAATGGTAACGGGATCACACTTATCAATAATTACCTTAAACGTAAATGGGTTGAACGCCCCAACCAAAAGACAGAGACTGGCCGAATGGATACAAAAACAAGACCCCTCTATATGCTGCTTACAAGAGACCCACCTCAAAACAAGGGACACATACAGACTGAAAGTGAAGGGCTGGAAAAAGATATACCACGCAAATAGAGACCAAAAGAAAGCAGGAGTGGCAATACTCATATCCGATAAAATAGACTTTAAAACAAAGGCTGTGAAAAGAGACAAAGAAGGCCACTACATAATGATCAAAGGAACAATCCAAGAAGAAGATATAACAATTATAAATATATATGCCCCCAATATAGGAGCCCCGCAATATGTAAGACAAATGCTAACAAGTATGAAAGGGGAAATCAACAATAACACAATAATAGTGGGAGACTTTAATACCCCACTCACACCTATGGACAGATCAACTAAACAGAAAATTAACAAAGAAACGCAAACTTTAAATGATACATTAGATCAGTTAGACCTAATTGATATCTATAGGACATTTCACCCCAAAACAATGAATTTCACTTTTTTTTCAAGTGCTCATGGAACCTTCTCCAGGATAGATCACATCCTGGGCCATAAATCTAAACTTGATAAATTCAAAAAAATCGAAATCATTCCAAGCATCTTTTCTGACCATAATGCATTAAGATTAGATCTCAATTACAGGAGAAAAACTATTAAAAATTCCAACATATGGAGGTTGAACAACACACTTCTGAATAACCAACAAATCACAGAAGAAATCAAAAAAGAAATCAAAATATGCATAGAAACTAATGAAAATGAAAACACAACAACCCAAAACCTGTGGGACACTATAAAAGCAGTGCTAAGAGGAAAGTTCATAGCAATACAGGCATACCTCAAGAAACAAGAAAAAAGTCAAATGAATAACCTAACTCTGCAACTAAAGCAACTAGAAAAGGAAGAGTTGGAGAACCCCAGAGTTAGTAGAAGGAAAGAAATCTTAAAAATTAGGGCAGAAATAAATGCAAAAGAAACAAAAGAGACCATAGCAAAAATTAACAAAGCCAAAAGCTGGTTCTTTGAAAGGATAAATAAAATTGACAAACCATTAGCCAGACTCATCAAGAAGCAAAGAGAGAAAAATCAAATCAATAAAATTAGAAATGAAAATGGAGAGATCATAACAGACAACACAGAAATACAAAGGATCATAAGAGACTACTATCAGCAGTTGTATGCCAATAAAATGGACAACGTGGAAGAAATGGACAAATTCTTAGAAAAGTACAATTTTCCAAAACTGAACCAGGAAGAAATAGAAAATCTTAACAGACCCATCACAAGCACAGAAATTGAAATGGTAATCAGAAATCTTCCAGCAAACAAAAGCCCAGGTCCAGACGGCTTCACAGCTGAATTCTACCAAAAATTTCGAGAAGAGCTAACACCTATCCTCCTCCAAACTCTTCCAGAAAATTGCAGAGGAAGGTAAACTTCCAAACTCATTCTATGAGGCCACCATCACCCTAATACCAAAACCTGACAAAGATGTCACAAAAAAGGAAAACTACAGGCCAATATCACTGATGAACATAGATGCAAAAATTCTCAACAAAATTCTAGCAATCAGAATCCAACAACACATTAAAAAGATCATACACCATGACCAAGTGGGCTTTATCCCAGGGATGCAAGGATTCTTCAATATCCGCAAATCAATCAATGTAATTCACCACATTAACAAATTGAAAAATAAAAACCATATGATTATCTCAATAGATGCAGAGAAAGCCTTTGACAAAATTCAACATCCATTTATGATAAAAACTCTCCAGAAAGCAGGAATAGAAGGAACATACCTCAACATAATAAAAGCAATATATGACAAACCCACAGCAAACATTATCCTCAATGGTGAAAAATTGAAAGCATTCCCCCTAAAGTCAGGAACAAGACAAGGGTGTCCACTTTCACCGCTACTATTCAACATAGTTCTGGAAGTTTTGGCCACAGCAATCAGAGCAGAAAAAGAAATCAAAGGAATCCAAATTGGAAAAGAAGAAGTAAAACTCTCACTGTTTGCAGATGACATGATCCTCTACATGGAAAACCCTAAAGACTCCACCAGAAAATTACTAGACCTAATCAATGAATATAGTAAAGTTGCAGGATATAAAATCAACACACAGAAATCCCTTGCATTCCTATACACGAATAATGAGAAAGTAGAAAAAGAAATTAAGGAAACAATTCCATTCACCATTGCAACGAAAAGAATAAAATACTTAGGAATATATCTACCTAAAGAAACTAAAGACCTATATATAGAAAACTATAAAACACTGATGAAAGAAATCAAAGAGGACACTAATAGATGGAGAAATATACCATGTTCATGGATTGGAAGAATCAATATAGTGAAAATGAGTATACTACCCAAAGCAATTTACAAATTTAATGCAATCCCTGTCAAGCTACCAGCCACATTTTT
>NW_017193448.1:0-9809 GCF_001704415.2 Capra hircus
AGCAGCAGTGTCGCGCTTCCCTTCCCGTGGATCAAGGGATCTGTGGCCTTTCCCTTGAGGCTTTCCCACGAGGCTTTCCCAAGAGGCTTTGCCCACAGGGCTGTCCCACGTGCCACCGTGGTGTGAGTGGATCCTCGGCTTCAACATCGAGGCCGTGCAGGGAAAACTGGTTTCCCTGGAATGGACTGAGGTATCTGGGGACTCTGGGAATGGTGGCACGACCCTGGAGTTCCTCTCGCCTTTCCTGTGGAGAACGCCTCCTCTTGAGATGCGACCGGGAACGCCGAGGAATTCTTTCCCCACCACGCACGGAAAGGATCCCTCCTCTCGAGCTAGGAGTCGGAAACGGGTCTCCTCTGGATGTGGGCGGGAATCTCGTGCTTCCTCTCGAGTGGAGACGGGTATGTCGGGGAACTTCTTGAGTTGAAGCAATGGTGTGAAGGACCCTTTGAAGTTCCAGAGGTTAGATGTGATTAGCCTCCAGACGCCTCAGCGGAAATGGGCCTCATCTCGCCTGGAGGGAGAACCTCCTGATTTTCTCGAGTTGTGGCAGGTGCTCTCGACTTACGACAGGGACCTCAGGGACCCGCTCTGGTGGCCTCAGGAAAGGCCAGTCTGCATGCGAGTTGCTGGGGGGGCCTCTCGGGATTCCTCTCCCGTCGATGCCGGGGCCTAAGATCTTGTGTGGAGTCGTGCGGAACCTGAGGATTCTTCTCCAGTGCTGACATGGATCTTGGGGTACTTCTGGAGTCTCCCCAGGGGAGTCAGTCCTCGTCTCGAGTGGGGCATGCACGTGCGCTTCCCTCCCGAGCTGTAGCAGCAGTGTCACGCTTCCCTTCGCGTGGATCAAGGGATCTGTGGCTTTTCCCTCGAGGCTTTCCCACGAGGCTTTCCCGAGGCTTTCCCACAGGGCTGTCCACGTGCCACCGTGGTGTGAGTCGATCCTCGGCTTGAAGGTGGAGGCAGTGCAGGGAAAACAGGTTTCCCTGGAATGGACTGAGACATTTGGGGACTCTGGAATGGTGGCACGACCCTGGAGTTCTCTCGCCTTTCCTGTGGAGAGCCTCCTCTTGAGTTGCGACGGAAACGCCGGGAATTCTTTCCCGACCACGCAGGGAAAGGATCCCTCCTCTCGAGCTAGGAGGCGGAAACGGGGCTCCTTTGGATGTGGGCGGACTCTCGTGCTTCCTCTCGAGTGAGACGGGTATGTCGGGGAACTTCTTGAGTTGCAAAAAGGGGTGTGAAGGACCCTTTGGAAGTTCCGGAAGGTTAGGTGTGAAAAGCCTCGAGACGCCTCAGCGGAAATGGGCCTCATCTCGCCTGGAGGGGAGAACCTCCTGGATTTTCTCGAGTTGCGGCAGGTGCTCTCGACTTACGACGGGGACCTCAGGGACCCGCTCTCGTGGCCTCAGAAAGGCCAGTCCCCATGCGACTTGCTCGGGGCCTCTCGGATTCCTCTCCCGTGTCGGGCCTCTCTCTGAGCAAGACATGATCTTGGGGGATCTTCACGTCTCGGTGAGGAGTAGCAGCAGTGTCACGCTGGCTTAAGACCTTGTGTGGCGTCGGTGCCGGAACCTGAGATTCCTCTCCAGTGCTGACATGGATTTTGGGGTACTTCTGAGTCTCCCCAGGGGAGTCAGTCCTCGTCTCGAGTGGGGGCATGCACGTGCGCTTTCCTCTCGAGCTCTAGCAGCAGTGTCACGCTTCCCTTCGCTTGGATCAAGGGATCTGTGGTCGGGCTTTCCCTCGAGGCAGGAGGCTTTCCCACGAGGCTTTCCCACAGGGCTGTCCCACGTACCACCGTGGTGTGAGTCGATCCTTGGCTTGAAAGTAGAGACAGTGCAGGGAAAACAGGTTTCCCTGGAATGGACTGAGACATCTGGGGACTCTGGGAATGGTGGGACGACGCTGGAGTTCCTCCTGCCTTTCCTGTGCAGAGCGCCTCCTCTTGAGAAGCGACGGGAACGCGGGAATTCATTCCCCACCTCGCAGGGAAAGGATCCTCCTCTCGAGCTAGGAAGCGGAAACGGAGCTCCTCTGGGATGTGGGCGGAACTATCATGCTTCTTCTAGTGTGGAGAGGGTAAGTCGGGGAACTTCTTGAGTTGCAGCAAAGGTTTGAAGGACCCTTTGGAAGTTCCAGAGGTGAGGTGTGGTTAGCCTCAAGACGCCTCAGCGGAAATGGGCCTCATCTCGCCTGGAGGGGAGAAACCTCCTGGATTTTCTCGAGTTGCGGCAGGTGCTCTCGAGCTTACGACGGGGACCTTCAGGGACCCGCTCTGGTGGCCTCAGGAAAGGCCAGTCCCCATGCGAGTTGCTCGGCGGGCCTCTCGGGATTCCTCTCCCGTCGATGCTGGGGCCTAAGACCTTGTGTGGAGTCCGGTGCCGGAACCTGTAGGATTCCCTGTCCAGTGCTGACATGGATCTTGGGGTACTTCTGGAGTCTCCCCAGGGGAGTCAGTCCTCGTCTCGAGTGGGGGCATGCACGTGCGCTTTTCTCCCGAGCTGTAGCAGCAGTGTCGCGCTTCCCTTCGCGTGGATCAAGGGATCTGTGGCTTTCCCTGAGGTTTTCCCACGAGGCTTTCCCACGAGGCTTTCCCACAGGGCTGTCCCACGTGCCACCGTGGTGTGAGTCGATCCTCGGCTTGAAAGTCGAGGCAGTGCAGGGGAAAACAGGTTTCCCTGGAATGGACTGAGACATCTCGGGGACTCTGGGAATGATGGCACGACCCTGGAGTTCCTCTAGCCTTTCCTGTGGAGAGCGCCTCCTCTTGAGATGGCGAATGGAAACGCCGGGAATTCTTTCCCGACCACGCAGGGAAAGGATCCCTCCTCTCGAGCTAAGGAGGCGGAAACGGGGCTCCTCTGGATGTGGGCGGGACTCTCGTGCTTCCTCTCGAGTGGAGACGGGTATGTCGGGGAACTTTTTGAGTTGCAGCAAGGGTGTGAAGGACCCTTTGGAAGTTCCAGAAGTTAGGTGTCATTAGCCTCGAGACGCCTCAGCGCAAATGGGCCTCATCTCGCCTGGGAGGGGAGAACCTCCTGGATTTTCTCAAGTTGCGGCAGGTGCTCTCGACTTACGACGGGGACATCAGGGACCCGCTCTGGTGGCCTCAGGAAAGGCCAGTCCCCATGCGAGTTGCTCGGGGGCCTCTCGGGATTCCTCTCCCGTCGATGCCGGGGGCCTAAGACCTTGTGTGGAGTCGGTGCCCGAAACTGAGGATTCCTCTCCAGTGCTGACATGGATCTTGGGATACTTCTGCAGTCTCCCCAGGGGAGTCAGTCCTCCTCTCGAGTGGGGGCATGCACGTGTGCTTTCCTCCCAGCTGTAGCAGCAGTGTCACGCTTCCCTTCCCATGGATCAAAGGATCTGTGGCTTTCCTTCGAGGCATTCCCACGAGGCTTTCCCACGAGGCTTTCCCACCAGGCTTTCCCACAGGGCTGTCCCATGTGCGACCGTGATGTGAGTCGATCCTCGCTTGAAAGTCGAGGCAGTGCAGGGAAAACAGGTTTCCCTGGAATGGACTGAGAATTCTGGGTGCTCTGGGAATGGTGACACGACACTGGAGTTCCTATCGCCTTTCCTGTGGAGAGGGCCTCCTCTTGAGATGCAAGGGGAACACTGGGAATTCTTTCCCGATCACGCAGGGAAAGGATTCCTCCTCTCGAGGTAGGAGGCGGAAACGCGGCACCTCTGGTTGTGGGCGGGACTCTCGTGCTTCCTCTCGAATGGAGACGGGTATGTCGGGGAACTTCTTGAGTTGCAGAAAAGGTGTGAGGGACCCTTTGGAAGTTCCAGATGTTAGATGTGATTTGCCTCAAGACTCCTCAGCGGAAATGGGCCTCATCTCGCCTGGAGGGGAGAACCTCCTGGATTTTCTCGAGTTGCGACAGGTGCTCTCGACTTACATCGGGGATCTCAGGGACCCGCTCTGGTGGCCTCAGGAAAGGCCAGTCCCCATGCGAGTTGCTCGGGGGCCTCTCGGGATTCCTCTCCCGTCGATGCCGGGGCCTAAGACCTTGTGTGGAGTCGGTCCCGGACCCTGAGGATTCCTCTCCATTGCTGACATGGATCTTGGGGTACTTCTGGAGTCTCTCCAGGGGAGTCAGTCCTCGTCTCGAGTGGGGGCATGCACGTGCGCTTTCCTCCCGAGCTGTAACAGCAGTGTCACGCTTCCCTTCTTGTGAATCAAGGGATCTGTGGCTTTCCCTTGAGGCTTTCCCAGGAGGCTTTCCCAGGAAGTTTTCCCACAGGGCTATCCCACGAGCCACCGTGGTGTGAGTCGATCCACGGCTTGAAAGTCGAGGCAGTGCAGGGAAGACAGGTTTCCCTGGAATGGACTGAGACATCTGGGGGACTCTGGGAATGGTGGCACGACCCTGGAGTTCCTCTCGCCTTTCATGTGGAGAGCGCCTCCTCTTGAGATGCGACGGGAACGCCGGGAATTCTTTCACGACCACGCAGGGAAAGGATCCCACCTCTCAATCTAGGAGGCCTAAACGGGGCTCCTCTGTATGTGGGCGGGACTCTCGTGCTTCCTCTCGAGTGGAGTCGGGTATGTCGGGGAACTTCTTCAGTTGTAGCAAGGGTGTGAAGGACCCTTTGGAAGTTCCAGACTTTAAGTGTGAATAGCCTCGAGACGCCTCAATGGAAATGTTCCTCATCTCGCCTGGAGGGGAGAACCTCCCAGATTTTCTCGAGTTGCGGCAGGTGCTCTTGACTTCTGACGGGGACCTCAGGGACCTGCTCCGGTGGCCTCAGGAAAAGCCAGTCCCCATGCGAGTTGCTCGCGGGCCTCTCGGGATTCCTCTCCCGTCGATGCTGGGGCCTAAGACCTGGTGTGGATTCGGTGCCGGAACGTGAGCTTTCCTCTCCAGTGCTGACATGGATATTGGGGTACTTCTGGAGTCTCCCCAGGGGAGTCAGTCCTCGTCTCGAGAGGGGTATGCACGTGCCCTTTCCTCCCTAGCTGTGGCAGCTGTTTGGCACTTCCCTTCGCGTGGATCAAGGGATCTGTGGCTTTCCATTGAGGCTTTCGCAGGAGGCTTTCCCACGAGGCTTTCCCAGGAGGCTTTCCCAGGAGGCTTTCCCACAAGGCTGTCCCACGTGCCACCGTGGTGTGAGTCCATCCTCGGCTTGAAAGTCGAGGCAGTGCAGGGAAAACAGGTTTCCCTGGAATGGACTGAGACATCTGGGGTCTATGGGAATGGTGGCACGACCCTGGAGTTCCTCTCGCCTTTCCTGTGGAGAGCGCCTCCTCTTGTGATGCGACCGGAACGCTGTGAATTCTTTCCCCACCACGCAGGGAAAGGATCCCTCCACTCGAGCTAGGAGGCGAAAACGTGGCTCCTCTGGATGTGGGCTGTATTCTCGTGCTTCCTTTCGAGTGGAGACAGGTATGTCGGGGAACTTCTTGAGTTGCAGCAAGGGTGTGAAGGACCCTTTGGAATTTCCACATGTTAAATGTGATTAGCCTCGAGACGCCTCAGCGGAAATGGGCCTCATCTGGCCTGGAGGGGACAACCTCCTGGACTTTCTCGAGTTGCGGCAGGTGCTCTCGACTTACGACGGGGACCTCAGGGACCCGCTCTGGTGGCCTCAGGAAAGGCCGTCCCCATGCGAGTTGCTCGGGGGCCTCTCGGGATTCCTCTCCCGTCGATGCCAGGGCCTAAGACCTTGTGTGGAGTGGTGCCGGAACTTGAGGATTCCACTCCAGTGCTGACATCGATCTTGGGTACTTCTGAGTCTACCCAGGGGAGTCAGTCCTCGTCTCGAGTTGGGGCCTGCACGTGTGCTTTCCTCTCGAGCTGTAGCAGCAGTGTCACGCTGGGTAAGACCTTGTGTGGCGTCGGTGCCGGGACCTGAGAATTCCTCTCCAGTGCTGACATAGATCTTGGGGTACTTCTGAGTCTCCCCAGGGGGTCAGTCCTCGTCTCGAGTGGGGGCATGCACGTGCGCTTTCCTCTCGAGCTGTAGCAGCAGTGTCACGCTTCCCTTCGCTTGGATCAAGGGATCTGTGGCTTTCCCTCGAGGCTTTCCCACGAGGCTTTCCCACGAGGCTTTCCCACAGGGCTGTCCCATGTGCCACCTTGGTGTGAGTCGATCCTCGGCTTGAAAGTCGAGGCAGTGCAGGGAAAACAGGATTCCCTGGAATGGACTGAGATATCTGGGGGACTCTGGGAATGGTGGCACGACCCTGGAGTTCCTCTCGCCTTTCCTGTGGAGAGCGTCTCCTCTTGAGATGCGACGGGAACGCCGGGAATTCTTTCCTGATCAAGCAGGGAAAGGATCCCTCCTCTCGAGATAGGAGGCGGACACGGGGCTCCTCTGGATGTGGGCAGAACTCTCGTGCTTCCTCTCGAGTGGAGACGGGTATGTCGGGGAACTTCTTGAGTTGCAGCAAGGGTGTGAAGGACCCTTTGGAAGTTCCAGAGGTTAGGTGTGAATAGCCTCGAGACGCCTCAGCGGAAATGGGCCTCATCTCGCCTGGAGGGGAGAACCTCCTGGATTTTCTCGAGTTGCGGCAGGTGCTCTCGACTTACGACGGGGACCTCAGGGACCCGCTCTGGTGGCCTCAGGAAAGGCCAGTCCCCATTCGAGTTGCTCGGGGTCCCCTCGGGATTCCTCTCCCGTCGATGCCGGGGCCTAAGACCTTGTGTGTAGTCGGTGCCAGAACCTGAGGATTCCTCTCCAGTGCCGACATGAATATTGGGGTACTTCTGGAGTTTCCTCAATGGAGTCGGTCCTCGTCTCCAGTGGGGGCATGAACGTGCTGTTTCCTTCCGAGCTGTAGCAGCAGTGTCGCGCTTCCCTTCACGTGGGTCAAGGGATCTGTGGCTTTCCCTCGAGGCTTTCCCACGAGGCTTTCCCACAGGGCCGTCCCGCAGGGCTGTCCCACGTGCCACGGGGGTGTGAGTCGATCCTCGGCTTGAAAGTCGAGGCAGTGCAGGGAAAACAGGTTTCCCTGGAACGGACTGAGACATCTGGGGGACTCTGGGAATGGTGGCACGACCCTGGAGTTCCTCTCGCCTTTCCCTTGGATTGCGCGTCCGATTGAAATGCGACGGGAACGCCGGAAATTCTTTCCCGACCACGCAGGGAAAGGATCCCTCCTCTCGAGCTAGGAGGCGGAAACGGTGCTCCTCTGGATGTGGGCGGGACTCTCGTGCTTCCTCTCGAGTGGAGACGGGTATGTCAGGGAACTTCTTGAGTTGCAGCAAGGGTGTGAAGGACCCGTTGGAAGTTCCAGAGGTTAGGTGTGATTAGTCTCGAGACGCCTCAGCGGAAATGGGCCTCATCTAGCCTGGAGGGTAGAACCTCCTGGATTTTCTCGAGGTGCGGCAGGTGCTCTCGACCTTACCTCGGGGACCTCAGGGACCCGCTCTGGTGGCCTCAGGAAAGGCCAGTCCACATGCGAGTTGGCTCGGGGGCCTCTCGGGATTCCTCTCCCGTCGATGCCGGGGCCTAAGACCTAGTGTGAAGTCGGTTCCAGAACCTGAGGATTCCTCTCCAGTGCTGACATGGATCTTGGGGTACTTCTGGAGTCACCCCAGGGGAGTCAGTCCTCGTCTCGAGAGGGGTATGCACGTGCGCTTTCCTCCCTAGCTGTGGCAGCTGTTTGGCACTTCCCTTCGCGGTGGATCAAGGGATCTGTGGCTTTCCATTGAGGCTTTCCCAGGAGGCTTTCCCACGAGGCTTTCCCACGAGGCTATCCCTCGAGGCTTTCCCACAGGGCTGTCCCACGTACCACCATGGTGTGAGTTGATCCTCGGCTTGAAAGTCGAGGCAGTGCAGGGAAAATAGGATTTCCTGGAATTGACTGAGACATCTGGGGGACTCTGGGAATGGTGGCATGACAGGGAGTTCCTCTCGCCTTTCCTGTGGAGAGTGACTCCCGAGAATTCTTTCGTTATCACGCTGGGAAAGGATCCCTCCTCTCGAGCTATGAGACGGAAACGGGGCTCCTCTGGATGTGGGCGGGACTCTCGTGCCTCCTCTCGAGTGGAGACGGGTATGTGGGGGAACTTCTTGAGTTGCAGCAAGGGTGTGAAGGACTCTTTGGAAATTCCAGAGCTTAAGTGTGATTAGCCTCGAGACGCCCCAGCGGAAATCGGCCCATCTCTCCTGGAAGGGACAACCACCTGGATTTTCTCAAGTTGCCGCAGGTGCTCTCGACCTATGACGGGGACCTCAGGGAACCGCTCTGTTGGCCTGAGGAAATGCCAGTACCCATGCGAGTTGCACGGTGGCCTCTCAGGATTCCTCTCCCGTCGATGACGGGTCCTAAGACCTTGTTTGGAGTCGGTGCCAGAACCAGAGGATTCCTCTCCAGTGCTGATATGGATCTTGGGGTACTTCTGGAGTCTCCCCACGGGAGTCAGTCCTCGTCTCGAGTGGGGGCATGCACGTGTGCTTTACTCCCGAGCTGTAGCAGCAGTGTCACTCTTCCCTTCGCCTGGTTCAAGGGATCTGTGGCTTTCCCTCGAGGCTTTCCCATGAGACTTTCCCACGAGGCTTTCCCACAGGGCTGTCCCACGTGCCACCGTGGTGAAAGTCGACCCTGGGCTTGAAAGTCGAGGCAGTGCAGGGAAAACAGGTTTCCCTGGAATGGACTGAGACATCTGGGGACTCTGGGAATGGTGTCACGACCCTGGACTCGTGGGAAAGACTTGTGGGAAAGCCTCGTGGGAAAGCCTTGTGGGAAAGCCTCGTGGGAAAGCCACAGATCCCTTGATCCACGCCAAGGAAAGCGTGACACTGCTGTTACAGCTCGGGAGGAAAGAGCACGTGCATGCCCCCACTCGAGACGAGGACTGACTCCCCTGGGGAGACTCCAGAAGTACCCCAAGTTCCATGTCAGCACTGGAGAGTAATCCTCAGGTTCCGGCACCGAATCCACACAAGCTCTTAATCCACAGCATCTACAGGAGAGGAATCCCGAGATGCCCCCGAGCAACTCGCATGGGACTGGCCTTTCCTGAGGCCACCAGAGCGAGTCCATGAGGTCCACGTCGTAAGTCAAGAGCACATGCCGCAACGCGAGAAAATCCAGGAGGTTCTCCCCTGCAGGCGAGATGAGGCCCATTCGTGCTGAGGCGTCTCGAGGCTAATCAGAGCTAACCTCTGGAACATCCAAAGGGTCCTTCACACCCCTTGCAACTCAAGAAGTTCCCCGACATACCCGTCTCCACTCGAGAGGAAGCACGAGAGTCCCGCCCACATCCAGAGGAGCCCCGTTTCCGCCTCCTAGCTCGAGAGGTGGGATCCTTTCACTGCGAGGTCTGGAAAGAATTCCCGGCGTTACCGTCGCATCTCAAGAGGAGGCGCTCTCCACAAGAAAGGCGAGAGGAACTCCAGGGTCGTGCCACCATTCGCAGAGTCCCCCAGATGTCTCAGTACATTCCAGGGCAACCTGTTTCTCCTGCACTGCCTCGACCTTCAAGATGAGGATCGACTCACACCACGGTGGCACGTGGACAACCCTGTGGGGAAAGCCTCGTGAAAAAGCCTCGTGGGAAAAGCCTCGAGGGAAAGCCACAGATACCTTGATCCACGCGAAGGGAAGTGTGACACTGCTGCTACAGTTGGAGAGGAAAGCGCCCGTGCATGCCCCCACTCGAGACGAGGACTGACTCCCCTGGGAAGACTCCAGAAGTAACTCAAGATCCATGTCAGCACTGGAGAGGAATCCTCAGGTTCCGGCACCGAGGTCCACACAAGGTCTTAGGCCCCGGCATCGACGGAGAGGAATCCCTGAGAGGCCCCCGAGCTACTCGCATGGGCCCTGGCCTTCCTGAGGCCAGCACAGC